>NC_069504.1:906623752-906708936 GCF_027579735.1 Bombina bombina | reverse complement strand
AGCAAAAAGGAGCAGGAGAAAAAAATGTGCTTAAGAAAAAACTAACACCAAAAAAAAAAAACAATAAGGAATGCGGCTTCTCGTTGGACTCTCTCTACCATGAAAGAAATAAATTATTTTTCATCAGGTAAGCATAATTATGGGAGGTTTTTTTAATACAGAGTTCACAATCTATTACTCCTGCGGAACAAATACCCAAGCTGTGGAGTCCACGTGTAATAACATAAAAACGGAAAGAGCACTGACAGATACACCTTATCCAGACCATCCTGTAAAAGCTGCAGAATTCCTAGAAATTCTGAAAGAATGCCAGGAAAAAACATGATCTATACACCAAGAAAATAAAAGCCTTTCAATCTTTGTATAAGATAATCCTAGTTAAAGGCTTACAAAAAGCCTTAATCAAGGTTTCAATCACAGCAATCAGAAAAAACGTAATTTATGTAAGAACTTACCTGATAAATAGCACTTCTTTCATAGTGCCAAGAGTCCCATGAGCTAGTGACGTATAAAATATACATTCCCTAACAGAAGGGGGCAAAGTTTTCCCAAACCTCAAATGCCTATAAATACACATCCCACCTCACTCATACCTCAGTTTAACGTATAGCTAGTTAGTGAGGTGTAAAAAGCATAACAAAAAGGAACAGGATAATTAAAGTGCTTTATATATAAATATATAAAAAAAATCATAACCCCAAAAAACATTGGGTGGGTCTCATGGACTCTTGCCACTATGAACGAAATTCATTTATCAAGTAAGTTCTTACATAAATTATTTTTTCTTTCATGTAAGTGGCAAGAGTTCATGAGCTAGTGACGTATGGGATATAATACCCAAGACGTGGAAGTCCGACGACGTCACTAGAAAGCGGAGGGATACAATACAAAACCAGCTATTTTCACTGAGAAATTAAATCCAAAAAAGAATTAAGTTTTCTTAAAAAATAAAAACCAAAAACTCAAATCTACTCACTAGAATCAAACTCAGACAGTTGCCTGAATAACCTTTCTACCCAAAGTCTTGCTTCTGAAGCAAACACAACAAAATGGTAAAATTTAGTACATGTATGCAAAGAAGACCAAGTTGCTGCCTTTGTAAATTTGATCAACTGAAGCTTCATTCTTGCAAGCCCAAGATGGTGACTAATCTAGTAAAATGAGCTGTAAAAACACTGAGGCGGAGACTTGCCCCGCCTCCAAATAGGCTTTGTGAATCAAAAGCTTCAACCAAGATGCCAAGGAAATGGCAGATGCTTTCTGACCATTTCTGGAACCAGAAAAAAATAAAAGAATAGACTAGAAGTCTTTCTGAAATCTTTAGTAGCCTCAACATAATATTTCAAAGCTCTTACCAATCAAAGAATGTTAAGACCTTTCAATAGTATTCTTAGGAATTTAGGACACAAGGAAGTAACAATAATTTCCCTATTGATGATGTTAGAATTCACAACCTTTGGCAAAAATGTAAACGAAGTCTGCAAAACAGCTTTATCTTGATAGAAAATCAGATAAGGAGAATCGCAAGACACAGTAGACAATTTAGAAACTCTTCTAGCAGAAGAGAGATAGCCAAAAGAAATAAAACTTTCCAAGAAAGTAGTTTAATATCCAAAGAATGCATAGGCTCAAAACAGAAGGAGTCTGCAAAAACTCTTTAAAACCAAATCTGAGACCTCCAAGGAGGAGAAAACTTGATTAAATAACAGCTAGATAAGAATCAAAGCCTATGAACAAAACAGTGAATATAGGAAGCTTAGCAATATCTTTCTATGAAACTAAGACAGCAAGAGCAGAGATTTGCCCTTTCAATTGTATTTGCAGACAAAACTTTATCAAACTATCCTGAAGAAACTGTAAAATCCTAGGAATTCTAAATGAATGCCCAAGAATAATCATGAGTGGAACACCAAGAAATATAGGTTTCCAAACTCTATGATAAATCGTACTTAAAACAGACTTACGAGCCTGTATCATAGTGTTAATTACTCCTCAACAATATGTAGAACAGCTGCCCAGTCAAATACTGTGCTTGTGACGGACCGTGGAAATCTGCCCAATTCCACTATGACAATATGAAACATGGAAATGTCCACAGCACAACTTGCTTAAAAAGTGTCTTTATTGACAAAAGAAAGAGCAACGTTTCGTGACTGCTGTCACTTTAGCATGATTAAGTGACAGCAGTCACGAAACGTTGCTCTTTCTTTTGTCAATAAAGACACTTTTTAAGCAATGTTGTGCTGTGGACATTTCCATGTTTCATAGTGTTAATTACTGAGTCAGAGAAACGTCTATGACTAAGAACTAAGCGTTCAATTTCATGCCTTCAAATTTAGAGATTTGAGATCCTGATGGAAAACTGGTCCTTGAGACAGAAGGTTCTGGTCTTATAGGAAGTGACCAATGCTGGCAATGGATATTTGGACAAGGTCCACATACCAGCACCTGTGAGGCCATGCCTGGTGCTATCAGAAACACAAAAAGATTGTTCCATTATGATCTTTGAGATCACTCCCAGAGGTGAAAAAATGTAAGCAGGTTGGTTAAAACCATGGAGCTGCTAGAGCATTCATCATTTCCACCTGAGGATCCCTGGACCTGGAGAGATATCTGGGAAGTTTCTTGTTTAGACGAGAGGCCATCAGATTTATGTCTGGAAGACCCCACATTTGCACAATCTGATAGAACAAATCTGGATGGAGAGACTACTCCCCGGATTTAGAATCTGACGGCTGATATAATCCGCTTCCAAATTGTCTACACCTGGTATATGAATCGCAATGATTAGACAAGAATTGGATTGCGCCCAAGAAAGTATTAGAAATACCGCTTTTATTGCTAGGGGACTGCAAGTCCCCCCTTTGATGATTGACACATGCCAATGTTGTGAGATTGTCTGTTTGAAACCGAATATATGATTCTCTCTTTAATAGAGGCCAAGCCTGAAGAGCTCTGAAAAACATAAATTATGCTTACCTGATAATTTAATTTCCATCTGTGGGAGGAGAGTCCACTGCTTCATTTATTACTTGTGGTAATTAAGAACCTGGCCACCAGGAGGAGGCAAATACACCACAGTCAAAGGCTTAAATACCTCCCCACCCCTCAACCCCCAGTCATTCTGCCAAGGGAACAAGGAACAGTAGGAGAAATATCAGTGTATAAATGGTGCCAGAAGAATAAAATTTAATTTTGGTCCACCCACTGGAGAAACGGGCAGGAACAGTGGACTCTCCTCCCACAGATGGAAATTAAATTATCAGGTAAGCATAATTTATGTTTTCCATCTTAATGGGAAGAGAGTCCACTGCTTCATTCATTACTTGTGGGAACAAATACCCAAGCTCTAGAGGACACTGAATTAAAAAGACGAGAGGGCAAAATGAGGCGGACCCTAAACTGAGGGTACCACAGCCTGAAGAACCTTTCTCCCAAAAGCTGCTTCCGTTGAAGCAAAAACATCAAATTTATAAACATTTTGCAAAAGTATGTAAGGAAGACCAAGTGGCTGCCTTACAAATCTGCTCCATAGAAGACTCATTCTTAAAGGCCCAAGAAGAGGCCACAGCTCTAGTCGAGTGAGCCATAATCCTCTGAGGAGGCTTGTGTCCCTCTGTCTCATATGCCAGACAGATCATACTCCAAAAAGAAAGAGAAGTGGCAGAGGCCTTTTGCCCCTGCGCTTCCCTGAGTACACAACAAATAAGGACGAGGTCTGCCGAACTCCTTCGTGGCCTGAAGATAAAACTTCAAAGCCTGAACTACGTCCAGATTATGAAGTAACTTCTCCTTCAAAGAAGAAGGGTTAGGACACAAAGAAGGAACTACTATTTCCTGATTGATGTTACTACTCGACACCACCTTGGAAGGAGATTCCAATCCCGGTGCGAAAGAACAGACCTTATCAGCATGAAAACTAAGTAGAGCTAGCTTGCATTGCAAGGGGCCTCCAACTCAGAGACTCTGCATGCCGATGCAATAAGGGCCAGTAATAAACAGAACTTTCCATTGAAAGAACTTTAATGTCAAGCGCATGCATAGGGCTCAAATGGAGCCCTCTGCAAAACCCTAAGAACCAAGTTTAAGACTCCAAGGAGGAGCCAGATTCCTGAAGACAGGACAGATACTAACCAGAGCCTGAACAAACAACTGAATGTCAGGAAGCTCCGCAAGCTTCTTATGCAACAGTACAGATAAAGCCAAGATCTGTCCCCTTAGGGAACTGGTGGCAAGACCTTATCCAGACCGTCCTGGAGAAAGGCCAAAATCTGGATAGCCTGACCTTATGCCAGGGATATCCTTGTTCCTCACACCAGGACAAATAGGTCCTCCACACCTTGTGGTAGATGCATCGAGTGACTGGCTTCCTGGCCTTAAAGAGAGTGTCAATAACTTTTTCCAAAAATCCTCTCTTGGCTAAGACTAGCCGTTCAATCCTCCCGCGCAGTCAGCCTCAGAGAATCAAGATGTTTGTTGTAGAAAAAACCTTGAACCAGCAGATCCCTGCGACAAGGTAACCTCCACGGAGGAGATGACTACATTCCCCACCAGATCCGCAAACCACAACCTCCTCGGTCACAACGGAGCAATCAGAATAGCCAAAGCTTGCCTCCTGCTTGATGCGGGCCACTACACGAGGTAGAAGAGGCAACTGCGGAAATATGTAAATTAGGTTGAAGTCCCAGGGTACCGCCAAGGCATCTATCAGTTCCCCTGGATGAAACGTCTGTCTGTTCAGAAAAATACGCTTCCCAGTTGTCTACATCTGGAATGTGGATCGCTAAGAGCAAACAATTGTGAGTATCTGTCCATTCCAGAATCCAAGATACTTCCCTCATGGCTAGGGAGCTTCTCGCCCGCCCCCAGGTTGTTTATGTAAGCCACTGAGGTATTGTTCTCCAATTGGAATCTGATGAATCGGGACAAACCCCAGAATGGGCCAAGCCCTCAGAGCGTTGAATATCGCTAGTAGTTCCAAATATTTATAGGTAGTCTTGACTCCTTTCAAGTCCATCTGCCTGTGCCCTTCTGGCACCCCAAAAAAAAAATATCCGGATAAACTTGCATCCGTGGTCACAATCTCCCAGGATGGTCTAAAAAGGATGTCCACTGTGACAACTGCCCCAGTCGGGTTCACCAAGATAGGGACTTCCTCACCAGTCTGTCCAGAGATATCTGTTGGGACAGATCTGAATGATCGCCATTCTATTGTCTCAACATGCACATCTGAAGAGGTCTGAGATGGAACCTGGCAAATGGAATGACATCTATGCTGGAAACCATGAGCCCAATCATCTCCATACACCTGACCACAGATGTCTCCGAGGATGTCTCAAGAGCTAGACAGTTGGACGCAAGCTTGCAATGTCTCTGATCTGTCAAGAATATCTTCATGGCTGAACAATCTATTATCATACCCAGGAATTCCACCCTGTTGCTGGGGAACCAATGAACTCTTTCCTTCCACCCATTGGACCGAAGGAGAAGAGCTCTCGAGTGATTCTCCTCAAGACTGTAGGACAGAGCCTGGACCAGGATATCGCCCCAGATAAGGTGCGCACTGCAATCCCTCTGGCTCTCGCTATTGCGAGAAGAGCTCCAGAACCTTTGTAAAGACTCTTGGGGCAGTCGCCCAGACCAAATGAAGAGCCACAAACTGGAAGTGCTGGTCTAGGAAAGCAAATCTTAGAAAACTGAAGTGATCCTTGTGGATTGGAAGTGAAGGTCTATAGTCGTCATGAATTGCCCTCTTGAAACAGGGTCAAAATTGACCTGATCGTCTACATCTTGAACGATGGAACTGACAAAAAACTTGTTTAGGGCCTTTAGGTCCAGAATTGGACCAAACGTGCCCTCCTTCTTTGGGACCCACAAAAAGGTTTGAATAAATACCCCAAGACCTCTTTCTTCCGGAGGGACTGGGACGATTACCCTGAGAGATGAGAGATTCCTCACACACCCCAGGAAGGGCGTCTCTCTTTTCTGGTCTTTAAGATATATTTGACAGGAAGAATCTGCCTATGGGTGGATAGGACTTGAAACATATCCTGTAACTCTGGGCTACGACCTCCAGAACCCAAAGGTCTATAACGTCTCTTCTCCAGGGCCTCCGCAAAGAGAGATAGTCTGCCCCTCTACCTGATCCGAGACCGGATCAGGGGCCGCCGCTTTCATGCCGACTTTGACTAAGTGGGCTTTTTGTTCTGCTTGGACTTGTTCCAAGAGTTAGTTGGCTTCCAAGATCCCTTGGATTGCTCAGACATTGCAGCTGGCTGCTGGCGCTGAGACTTGTCCCGCACGAAAGGGATGAAAAGTAGACCCCTTAGGTTTAGCCTTCTTATCCTGAGACACGAAGGCACTCTTGCCACCCATGACCGTAGATATGATAGAATCCAGGCCCGGGCCAAACAAAACTTTCCCTTTAAATGGGAGGGAAAGCAAGCAGGACTTGGAAGTCATGTCTGCAGACCATGACTTTAGCCACAGAGCCCTGCGGGCTAAAACCGAGAAACCTGATATCTTAGCATTCAGGCGAATAATCTGCATGTTAGCATCACAAACGAACGAATGCGCTACCATTAAGGCCTTGATTCGTTCCAGAACCTCATCGAGGGGTCTCCACCTCGACCATTGCTGATAGAGCGTCACACCAGTAGGTAGCCGCAACAGCCACCGCAGCGACCGCCGCCGCCAGTTGGAAAACGAACCCTGTGAGTTGGAACATTTTCCGTAACATGAACTCCATCTTTTTATCCATGGGTTCCTTGAAAGAGGAGCTATCCTCTAGCGGAATAGTCGTTTTCTAGCGAGCGTGGAGATAGCGTGGACGGTTTCCCACAATTCAAGCTGCGTGTCCGGAACGGAAAAAGCTTTTAAAAAAAAGAAGAGGGGGAAAAGGAAAAACCAAGTTTTTCCCATTTATTCTAAATAATGTTAGCCATCTTGACTGGAACCGGGAAGGCCTGGGGCACTACAATGTAAAGCACAGCTTTTATGTAAAGGGAATGTGTCTATGCAAAGAAATTATCATACTTTGGCAATCAGCATAAATACATTTTTATACTTTGGCAATCAGCATATATAAATTGTTATACTTTTGCAATCAGTATATAGGGGTCCCAGGTACACCAATCCTCTGTGTAAACTGCTTATCCTTCCCCTTATAGGGACAATGTCAGTCTGTTTCTGATGTATCAAGTCTCTCCAGAAAATAAAAGACTGAACATACCTCAAATCTGCTTGCAGCAAGACACCGGTCTCCACACTGAAGATTTCTTGTACACTACCTTCAGCTGCGCTGTGAGAACCATCATGGATCTTAGATAATGCTTGCTAAGATCATCAACATCAGGGCAGAAAATAAGATGTCTCCATTACTCTTGGGAATCCAGACTGACAATTTCTCCCTGAGGAAAATAGTACTCACTGGCACCATTTTAAAATAAAAAAAATTCTTGATTGAAGAAAACTAAAACTAACACCTCACTTTACCTCTTCCTATTACTAACACAGGCAAAGAGAATAACTGGGGGTGGAGGGAAGGGAGGAGCTATATATACAGCTCTGCTGTGGTGCTCTTTGCCACTTCCTGTTATCAGGATGGTTAATATCCCACAAGGATGAAATCCGTGGACTTGTCATATCTTGTAGAAGAAATGTGATTATCAACATTCCATGAGGCTAACAAAATACTTAGCATCCTAATTTATAAATAAATTACAAGCTCAAAAAAAAACTCTGTATGTTTCACAGACTCAACCAACCCTGACAAATATTTAGCTACAAATAAAGTTGCTAAAAAAGAGCACTGCATTACTGACTTAAGGCATGATGCTTCACTAGTGTCTCTGACTACAGGGGTTAGTGTTTCCGTTTTACCCATTGGTGTTTATGTGTGTGTGTGTGTGTAGTTATGCATGTATGTATGTTTGTGGAACCAGCAAATTACAGACCTTGTTACTACAGCATGGGGGGGGGCAGGGGGTAAACGGTGTCACTATACAGTACCACTATATACAGTTAGGGTTGCCACCTCAGTCATGTTTTCCTGGACACATATGAGTTACACACGCTGCAGGGTGTGCAGGGAAGAACATCTATTGTGTTTATGGATAGCACTATTCATATTCCTCCCTGCACACCCTGCGGCATCTTATAAGTGTTCTGTATTTTAAGGGACGGGTGGCAACCCTATATATAGTATGGGGGGGGTGGGCTGGACCATGTCACTGACTACTGTGGTCACTTTATAAAGTACTGGGGCAGGTAGGGTCAGGCCAGCCATCTCACCGGCAGATTACAGACTGTGTCACTAACTCACTTTATACAGTACTGGTGGGTTAAACAGTGTCACTATATACAATAATAGGGGGTCAGACCATCTCGCAGACTGTGGGCACAGGGTACCTCCTTTTGCAGACATGTAATCTGATTCACCTTTTTTTTCTGTTAAATTTAAAAAAAATATATGTATCAAATTCACCATTTTTTTGTGGGGGGGTGGTAGGGGGGCCCTTCTTAGATTCTTGCACCTGGGCCCTGTGGTTTCTAGTTACGCCTCTGCTTCACACCACCTTTTAAGGAGGCAAAGTTTGTAAAACTGAGGTATGAGTGAGGTGGGAGGTATATTTATAAGCATTTGAGGTTTTGGAAACTTTGCCCCCTTCTGGTAGATATGTATATCCCATACCTCACTAGCTCATGGACTCTTGCCACTTACATGACAGAAACCCCCTATGTCTAATGACTAAACATTCAATTTCCATGCCATCAAGTTCAGAGACTTGAGATCTGGATGGAAAAATGGATCTTGAGACAGAAGGTCTAACATCAGAAGAAGAGGACAAGGAGGGCAGCTGGACATATGAATCTGCATACCAAATCCTGCAAGGCCGCGTTGGGGAAATCAGGATTACAGAAGACTTCTCTAGGCTCATCTTGGAAATCACTCTGGGAAGAAGTACCAGTGGAAGAAACCGATAAGAAAGCTTAAATGACCAAGGAACTACTAAAGCATCTACTAAGTCATCCTGAGGATCCCTGAACATCGCAAGGTACCTGGGAAGTTTGTTATTCAAATGATAGGCCATCAGATCTCTCTCTGAGAGACCCCAAATAGCCACAATCTGATTGAACACATCCTGGTGAAGAGAACACTGCCCTGGATGTAGAGAATGACTGAGAAAATCTGCCTCCTAGTTTTTCACCCCTGGAATATGAATCAAAGACTAGAAAGGAATTGGCATCTGCCCATGAGAGAATTCGAGACACCTCCATTATTGCGAGAGAACTGTGAGTTCCCCTCTGATGGTTGACATACACTACTGCTATGACATTGTCTGTCTGAAAACTGAGATGAGAATCTCTTTTCAAAGAGAGGCCAAGCTTGAAGAGCTCTGAAAATTGCATGGAGTTCTAGAACATTAATAGATATCCTCGCCTCCCGAGGATCCCAAACTCCCTGTGCTCTCAGAGACCCCCAAACAGCACCCCAACCTGACAGAGTTGCATCTGTTGTGATCACAGTACAGGTAGAGACTGACTTGTACTGAGATTTAAAAATATCCTTTTAGACAGCGGACTATACTCTCTGCACCATTGACGCAGCATACAAAGCTGAAGAGGTCTCGTGGGAAAACCTGCAAACGGAATTGCATCTGAAGCTGCAATCATGAGACCTAGAACGTCCATACAAAGAGCAACAAAGGGAAAAGAGAGAGACTGAAGGTTCAGACAAGCTAACACCAATTTTAACCTTCTCTGCTCTGTTAGATTCAGTTACCATGAGTCTTTCTCTATTTAAAATCCTTTTTGAAAAATTGATCCTCCATGTTTTTGAAGAAACAACAACAGTTGGTTTGGTGTGAGATTCTGCTAAAGGAAATGATGGAGCTTGAAATAAGATGTCATCCAGGTATGGAAACACTGCAATACCCTGAGACCTGATCACAGACAAAATGGCACCCAGAACCTTTGTGAATATTCTTGGAGCTGTAACCTGACCAAATGGTAGAGCAACTGAAAATGCCTATACAGAAAGGCAAACCTCAGAAACAGGAAATGTTCTTTGTGAATTGGAACATGCAGTAAAGCATTCTTTAAATCTATTGTGGGCATACACTGATTTGCTGTACAAAAGGCAGAATAGTCTGAATAGTTTCAATTTAGAAAGATGAAATCCTTAAAAAATTGTTCATAGCTTTCCGATCCAGGACTGGTTTGAAAATACCTTCCTTCTTTGGAATAATAGAGATTTGTATAAGGAACTGGATCAATACCTCTCATAGCTTCCAGACCTGAGACAGATTGGAAAAAAGCTTGAGCTTCAACAGGATTCCTTGGACATAAAAAAAACCTCGCAATGGGAGGCCTTGTTCCGAGTCCTATTTGATATCTCTGAGAAACTATATTCAGAATTCAGCGATCTGGAACAAACCGAAACCAAGACTCCTGAAAGAGGTTTCATCTGCCCCCTACCAGAACTTCTGGTTTGGGAGCCACACGTTCATGAAGTTTCGATAGTAGGGATAGATTTCTTACCCTGTTTTGACTTGTTCTAGTTAGCACTTAGTCTTCAGACTGAACCAGAGGTGCCTTGCTTCTGAGCAGAGGAATCAACCTTTTGTTCATTATTCTGACGAAAGGAATGAAAACGATTAGAAGCTTTAGATTTCCATCTACCTCCACTTTACCTCCAGTAACAGAAGATAATATAGAATCTAAATCAGAACCAAAACAACTTATTTCCCTTAAAGGGATAATAATCTGGATTTTGACACTAAATCAGCAGACCAGGATTTTAAGTGATACTAAACCCACATTATTTCTTTTATAATTCAGATAGAACATGCAAATTTTAAACAACTTTCTTATGCCACAGTTGTGATATTGTCTGTCTGAAAACAAATGAATTGATCCCTCTTCAACAGAGGCCAAACCTGAAGAGCCCTAAAAATAGCACGGAATTCTAAAATATTGATTGGTAATCTCGCCTCTTGAGATTTCCAAACCCCTTGTGCTGTCAGAGATTCCCAGACAGCTCCTCAACCTGAAAGCATCTTGCATCTGTTGTGATTTCAGTCCAGGTTGGACGAACAAAAGAGGCCCCTTGAACTATACGATGGTGATCTAACCACCAAGTCAGAGAGAGTCAAACATTGGGATTTAAGGATATTAATTGTGATATCCCTGCACCATTGATTCAGCATACAAAGCTGAAGAGGCCTCATATGAAAACGGGCAAAGGGGATTGCGTCCGATGCTGCAGTCATGAGACCTAAAACTTCCATGCACATGGCCACTGAAGGGAATGATTGAGACTGAAGGCTTCGACAAGCTGAAACCAATTTTATTCATCTCTTTTCTGTTAGAGACAGAGTCATGGACACTGAATCTATCTGGAAACCTAAAAAGGTGACCCTTGTCTGAGGAATCAAGGAACTTTTTGGTAAATTGATCCTCCAACCATGTCTTTGAAGAAACAACACTATTTGATTTGTGTGAGATTCAGCAGAATGTAAAGACTGAGCAAGTACCAAGATATCGTTCAAATAAGGAAACACCACAATACCCTGTTCTCTGATTACAGAGAGTAGGGCATCGAGAAACTTAAAAAAAAAATCTTGGAGCTGTCGCTAGGCCAAATGGAAGAGCGACAAATTGGTAATGCTTGTCTAGAAAAGAGAATCTCAGAAATCGATAGTGGTCTGGATGAATCGGAATATAAAGATATGCATCCTGTAAGTTTATCGTGGACATATTATGACATTGCTGACAAAAAGGCAGAATAGTCCTTATAGTCACCATTTTGAAAGTTGGCACTCTTACATAACGATTCAAAATTTTCAGATCCAGAACTGACCTGAATGAATTTTCTTTCTTTGGGACAATGAATAGATTTGAATAAAACCCCAGACCCTGTTCCTGAAACGGAACTGGTATGATTACCCCTGAAAGCTCTAGATCTGAAACACACTTCAGAAAAGCCTGAGCCTTCACCGGATTTGCTGGAACGTGAGAAAGAAAAAATCTTCTCACAGGAGGTCTTACTCTGAATCCTATTTGATACCATTGAGAGACAATACTCTGAATCTACTGATTTTGGACAGAATCTGCCCAAATGTCTTGGACAATTTTTATTCTGCCCCCCACCAGCTGAACTGGAATGATGGCCACACCTTCATGCAGACATGGGGGCTGACTTTGGTTTCTTAAAAGGCTTGGATTTATTCTATCTTGAAGAAGGTTTCTGAGGCAAAAAAACTCCCTTCCCCCAAGTAACAGTTGAAATAATAGAATCCAACTGAGAACCAAATAAATTGTTACCTTGGAAAGAAAGAGATAGTAATCTAGACGTAGATACCATGTCAGCATTCCAATATTTGAGCCACAAAGCTCTTCTAGCTAAAATAGCTAAAGACATAGATTAAACATTAATTTTGATGATATCAAAAATAGCATCACAGATAAAATGATTAGCATGTTGATGCAAGCGAACAATGTTAGACAAATCAGAATCTGTTTCCTGTTGCACTAAGCTTTCCAACCAAAAGGTAGAAGCAGCTGCAACATCAGCCATAGATATAGTAAGCCTAAGAATATATCCAGAAAATAAATAAGCTTTCCTTAGATAAGATTCAAGTTTCCTATCTAAAGGATCCTTAAAAGAAGTACTATCTTCCAAAGGCATAATAGTATGTTTGGCCAGAGTAGAGATAGCCCCACCAACTTTGGGGATTTTTTCCCAAAACTCCAAGCTAGCTGCTGGCAAAGGATACAACTTTTTAAACCTAGAAGAAGGAATAAAAGAAGTACCAGGCCTATCCCATTCCTTTGAAATCATATCAGAAATCGCATCATGAACTGGAAAAACCTCTGGAGTAGCCACAGGAGGTTTATAAACAGAATTTAAACTTTTACTAGTTTTAGTATCAGGAGGACTAGATTCCTCAATATCCAAAGTAATCAACACCTCTTTTAACAAGGAACGTATATACTCCATCTTAAAGAGATAAGTAGATTTGTATGTGTCAATATCTGAGGTAGGATCTTCTGAATCAGATAGATCCTCATCAGAGGAGGATAATTCAGTATGTTGTCGGTCATTTGAAATTTCATCAACTTTATGAGAAGTTTTAAAAGACCTTTTACATTTATTAGAAGGCGGAATAGAAGACAGAGCCTTCTGAATCGCATCAGCAATAAAATCTTTTATATTCACAGGGATATGATGTACATTAGATGTTGAAGGAACAACATGCATTGTACTAGCACTGATGGATACATTCTCTGCATGTAAAAGTTTATCATGACAACTGTTACATACTACAGCTGGAGATATAATCTCCGCTTATTTACAACAGATACACTTAGCTTTGGTAGAACTGTTATCAGGCAGCAGGATTCCATCAGTTGTTTCTGAGACTGGATCAGATTGAGACATCTTGCAAATGTAAGAGAAAAAAACAACATATAAAGCAAAATTATCAATTTCCTTATATGGCAGTTTTAGGAATGGGGAAAAAAAATGCAAAACAGCTTAGCCCTCTGAGCATAAAAAAAAGGCAAGAGGTGTATAGGAAGTGGGGTTTAAATAATTAAATTTTTTGGTGCCAAGTATGACGCACCACGCAAAATTAATTTTTTTGGCGCCAACAATATCCGGAAATGATGCAACTCGCGTCATGGTAGACGCAACCTTGTGCAAGGAAAAATGACATCAACTAAGATGCGGGAAATTGCGAATTTGCATCACCAAACAAACCTTTGCGCCAAAAATGACGCAATAAATATCAACATTTTGCGACCTCGCGAGCCTAATTTGCCCGCAAAATTTAAATGAAAAAGCAAGTCAATTTGAAGAAAAAGACTATACCCCAGGTAAGAAAAAATAACTTCCTAAATATTTTCCCAATTTTGAAACTGATAGTCTGCAAAAACATAATTTATGTAAGAACTTACCTGATAAATTCATTTCTTTCATATTAGCAAGAGTCCAGGAGCTAGTGACGTATGGGATATACATTCCTACCAGGAGGGGCAAAGTTTCCCAAACCTTAAAATGCCTATAAATACACCCCTCACCACACCCACAATTCAGTTTAACGAATAGCCAAGAAGTGGGGTGATAAGAAAAAAGTGCGAAAGCATATAAAATAAGGAATTGGAATAATTGTGCTTTATACAAAAAAATCATAACCACCACAAAAAAGGGCGGGCCTCATGGACTCTTGCTAATATGAAAGAAATGAATTTATCAGGTACGTTCTTACATAAATTATGTTTTCTTTCATGTAATTAGCAAGAGTCCATGAGCTAGTGACGTATGGGATAATGACTACCCAAGATGTGGATCTTTCCACGCAAGAGTCACTAGAGAGGGAGGGATAAAATAAAGACAGCCAATTCCTGCTGAAAATAATCCACACCCAAAATAAAGTTTAATGAAAAACATAAACAGAAGATTCAAACTGAAACCACTGCCTGAAGTACTTTTCTACCAAAAACTGCTTCAGAAGAAGAAAACACATTCAAATGGTAGAATTTAGTAAAAGTATGCAAAGAGGACCAAGTTGCTGCTTTGCAAATCTGATCAACCGAAGCTTCATTCCTAAACGCCCAGAAGTAGAAACTGACCTAGTAGAATGAGCTGTAATCCTTCGAGGCGGAATTTTACCCGACTCGACATAGGCATGATGAAATAAAGATTTCAACCAAGATGCCAAAGAAATGGCAGAAGCTTTCTGGCCTTTTCTAGAACCGGAAAAGATGACAAATAGATTAGAAGTCTTTCGGAAAGACTTAGTAGCTTCAACATAATAATACAAAGCTCTAACAGCATCCAAGAATGCAATGATTTCTCCTTAGAATTCATAGGATTAGGACACAATGAAGGAACCACAATTTCTCTACTAATGTTGTTAGAATTCACAACCTTAGGTAAAAAAAGAAGTTTGCAGCACCGCCTTATCCTGATGAAAAATCAGAAAAGGAGACTCACAAGAAAGAGCAGATAATTCAGGAACAAAACTTTCCAAGAAAGTAATTTAATGACCAAAGAATACATGGGTTCAAAAGGAGGAGCTTGAAGAGCCCCCAGAACCAAATTCAAACTCCAAGGAGGAGAAATTGACGTAAAGACAGGTTTTATACGAACCAAAGCTTGTACAAAACAATGAATATCAGGAAGATTAGCAAACTTTCTGTGAAAAAGAACAGAAAGAGCAGAGATTTGTCCATTCAAGGAACTTGCGGACAAACCGTTATCTAAACCATCCTGAAGAAAATGTAAAATTCTCGGTATTCAAAAAGAATGCCAAGAAAAAAGATGAGAAAGACACTAAGAAATATTAGTCTTCCAGACTCTATAATATATCTCTCTAGATACAGATTTACGAGCCTGTCACATAGTATTAATCACAGAGTCAGAGAAACCTCTTTGACCAAGCATCAAGCGTTCAAACTCCATACCTTAAAATTTAAGGATTTGAGATCCTGATGGAAGAAAGGACCTTGCGACAGAAAGTCTGGTCTTAACGGAAGAGTCCACAGCTGGCAAGAGGCCATCCGGACAAGATCCGCATACCAAAACCTGTGAGGCCATGCTGGAGCTACCAGCAGGACAAACGAGCATTCCTGTAGAATCTTGGAGAATACTTTTGGAAGAAGAACTAGAGGCGGAAAGATATAGGCAGGATGATACTTCCAAGGAAGTGATAATGCATCCACTGCCTCCGGCCGAGGATCCCGGGATCTGGACAGATACCAGGGAAGTTTCTTGTTTAGATGAGAAGCCATCAGATCTATTTCTGGGAGTTCCCACATTTGAACAATCTGAAGAAATACCTCTGGGTGAAGAGACCATTCGCCCGGATGCAACGTTTGGCGACTGAGATAATCCGCTTCCCAATTGTCTATACCTGGGATATGAACCGCAGAAACTAGACAGGAGCTGGATTCCGCCCAAACCAAAATTCGAGATACTTCTTTCATAGCCAGAGGACTGTGAGTCCCTCCTTGATGATTGATGTATGCCACAGTTGTGACATTGTCTATCTGAAAACAAATGAACAACTCTCTCTTCAGAAGAGGCCAAGACTGAAGAGCTCTGAAAATTGCACGGAGTTCCAAATATTGATCGGTAATCTCATCTCCTGAGATTCCCAAACCCCTTGTGCCGTCAGAGACCCCCACACAGCTCCCCAACCTGTAAGACTTGCATCTGTTGAGATTATAGTCCAGGTCGGAAGAACAAAGAAGCCCCCTGAACAAAACGATGGTGATCTGTCCACCACGTCAGAGAGTGTCGTATAATCGGTTTAAAGATATTAATTGAGATATCTTTGTGTAATCCCTGCACCATTGGTTCAGCATACAGAGCTGAAGAGGTCGCATGTGAAAACGAGCAAGGAGATCGCATCCGATGCGGCAGTCCTAAGACCTAAAATTTCCATGCATAAGGCTACCAAAGGGAATGATTGTGACTGAAGGTTTTGACAAGCTGATATCAATGTTAAACTTCTCTTGTCTGACAAGGACAGAGTCATAGACACTGAATCTATCTGGAAACCTAAAAAGGTTATCCTTGTCTGAGGAATCAATGAACTTTTTGGTAAATTGATCCTCCAACCATGATCTTGAAGAAACAACACAAGTCAATTTGTATGAGATTCTGCGAAAATGTGAAGACTGAGCAAGTACCAAGATATCGTCCAAATAAGGAAATACCAAAACCCTGTTTTCTGATTACAGACAGAAGGGCACTGAGAACCTTTGAAAAAATTCTTGGAGCTGATGCTAGGCCAAACGGTAGAGCCACAAAACTGGTAATGCTTGTCTAAAAAGAGAATCTCAGAAACTAAAAGTGATCTGGATGAATCGGAATATGCAGATATGCATCCTGTAAATCTATTGTAAACATATAATGCCCTTGCTAAACAAAAGGCAGGATAATCCTACAGTTACCATCTTGAATGTTGGTATCCTTACATAATGATTCAATATTGATAGATCCGGAACTGGTCTGAATGAATTGACCTTCTTTGGTACAATGAAGAGATAGAATAAAACCCCAGCCCCTGTTCCAGAACTGGAACTGGCATAATTACTCCAGCCAACTCTAGATCTGAAACACATTTCAGAAATTCTGAGCCTTTGCTGTGTTTACTGGGACACGGGAAAGAAAAAAATCTCTTAGCAGGAGGCCTTAACTTGAAGCCAATTCTGTACCTTTCTGAAACAATGTTCTGAAACCAGAGATTGTGAACGGAATTGATCCAAATTTCTTTGAAAAGAACGTAAACTGCCCCATACCAGCTGAGCTGAAATGAGGGCCGCACCTTCATGGGTACTTAGGAGCTGGCTTTAGGTTTCTATAAGGCTTGGATATATTCCAAACTGGAAATGGTTTCCAAACTGATACCGCTCCTGAGGATGAAGGATCAGGCTTTTGTTCCTTGTTGTGAGAAAAGGAACGAAAACGATTATTAGACCTAAATTTACCTTAGATTTTTTATCCTTTGGTAAAAAAGTTCCCTTCCCTCCAGTAACAGTTGAGATAATAGAATCCAACTGAGAACCGAATAATTTATTACCCTGGAAAGAAAGGGAAAGCAAAGTTGACTTAGAAGACATATCAGCATTCCAAGTTTTAAGCCATAAAGCTTTTCTAGCTAAAATAGCTAGAGACATATACCTGATATCAACTCTAATGATATCAAAAGATGGTATCACAAATAAAATTATTAGCATGTTATAGAATAATAATAATGCTATAAAATTATGATCTGTTACTTGTTGCGCTAAAGCTTCTAACCAAAAAGTTGAAGCTGCAGCAACATCCGCTAAAAATATAGCAGGTCTAAGAAGATTACCTGAACATAAGTAAGCTTTTCTTAGAAAGGATTCAATTTTCCTATCTAAAGGATCCTTAAATGAAGTACTATCTGCCGAAGGAATAGTAGTACGTTTAGCAGGAGTAGAGACAGCCCCATTAACCTTAGGGATTTTGTCCCAAAAAACTCTAATCTGTCAGATGGCACAGGATATAATTGCTTAAACGTTTTAGAAGGAGTAAATGAATTACCCAAATTATTCCATTCCCTGGAAATTACTTCAGAAATAGCATCAGGGAGAGAAAACACTTCTGGAATAACTACAGGAGATTTAAAAACCTTATTTAAACGTTTAGATTTAGTATCAAGAGGACCAGAATCCTCTATTTCTAATGCAATTAATACTTCTTTAAGTAAAGAACGAATACATTCCATCTTGAACAAATACAAAGATTAATCAGCATCAACCTCTGAGACAGAAAACTCTGAACCAGAAGAACCATTATCAGTATCAGAATGATGATGTTCATTTAAAAATTCATCTGAAAAAAGAGAAGTTTTAAAAGACTTTTATGTATACTAGAAGGAGAAATAACAGACATAGCCTTCTTAATGGATTTAAAAAATAAAATCTCTTATGTTATCAGGAACACTCTGAAAATTAGATGTTGACGGAACAGCAACAGGTAATGTAACAGTACTAAAGGAAATTTTATCTGCATAAATAAGTTTGTCATGACATGCAATACAAACCACACCTGGAGAAACAGATACCAAAAGTTTATAGCAGATACACTTAGCTTGGTAGCTCCAGCACCGGGCAGCGATTTTCCTGAAGTATCTTCTGACTCAGTTGCAACGTGGAACATCTTGCAATATGTAATAGAAAAAACAACATATAAAGCAAAATTGATCAAATTCCTTAAATGACAGTTTCAGGAATGGGAAAAAAATGCCAGTGAACAAGCTTCTAGCAACCAGAAGCAATAAATAATGAGACTTAAATAATGTGGAGACAAAAATGACGCCCATATTTTTTAGC
The DNA here is from genome assembly GCF_027579735.1 of Bombina bombina. Taxonomy (NCBI): domain Eukaryota; kingdom Metazoa; phylum Chordata; class Amphibia; order Anura; family Bombinatoridae; genus Bombina; species Bombina bombina. Next base: position 906,690,060 of record NC_069504.1, on the reverse strand, counting down.
GCCAAATAAGACGCCCACATTATTTGGCGCCAAAAATGACGCCACATCCGGAACGCCGACACTTTTGACGCAAAAAAAAAGTCAAAAAATGACGCAACTTCCGGCGACACGTATGACGCCGGAAACAGAAAAAAAAATTTTGCGACAAAAAAGTCTGCGCCAAGAATGACGCAATAAAATGAAGCATTTTCAGCCCCCGCGAGCCTAACAGCCCACAGGGAAAAAGTCAAATTTTTTAAGGTACGAAAAAATGATTGAATCAAATGCATTATCCCAAGTATGAAACTGACTGTCTGAAAATAAGGAATGTTGAACATCCTGAGTCAAGGCAAAACATAATTTATGTAAGAACTTACCTGATAAATTCATTTCTTTCATATTAACAAGAGTCCATGAGCTAGTGACGTATGGGATATACATTCCTACCAGGAGGGGCAAAGTTTCCCAAACCTTAAAATGCCTATAAATACACCCCTCACCACACCCACAAATCAGTTTAACGAATAGCCAAGAAGTGGGGTGATAAGAAAAAAAGTGCGAAGCATATAAAATAAGGAATTGGAATAATTGTGCTTTATACAAAAAAATCATAACCACCACAAAAAAGGGTGGGCCTCATGGACTCTTGTTAATATGAAAGAAATGAATTTATCAGGTAAGTTCTTACATAAATTATGTTTTCTTTCATGTAATTAACAAGAGTCCATGAGCTAGTGACGTATGGGATAATGACTACCCAAGATGTGGATCTTTCCACACAAGAGTCACTAGAGAGGGAGGGATAAAATAAAGACAGCCAATTCCTGCTGAAAATAATCCACACCCAAAATAAAGTTTAACAAAAAACATAAGCAGAAGATTCAAACTGAAACCGCTGCCTGAAGAACTTTTCTACCAAAAACTGCTTCAGAAGAAGAAAATACATCAAAATGGTAGAATTTAGTAAAAGTATGCAAAGAGGACCAAGTTGCTGCTTTGCAGATCTGGTCAACCGAAGCTTCATTCCTAAACGCCCAGGAAGTAGATACTGACCTAGTAGAATGAGCTGTAATTCTTTGAGGCGGAATTTTACCCGACTCAACATAGGCAAGATGAATTAAAGATTTCAACCAAGATGCCAAAGAAATGGCAGAAGCTTTCTGGCCTTTCCTAGAACCGGAAAAGAAAACAAATAGACTAGAAGTCTTACGGAAAGATTTCGTAGCTTCAACATAATATTTCAAAGCTCTAACAACATCCAAAGAATGCAATGATTTCTCCTTAGAATTCTTAGGATTAGGACATAATGAAGGAACCACAATTTCTCTACTAATGTTGTTGGAATTCACAACTTTAGGTAAAAATTCAAAAGAAGTTCGCAACACCGCCTTATCCTGATGAAAAATCAGAAAAGGAGACTCACACGAAAGAGCAGATAATTCAGAAACTCTTCTAGCAGAAGAGATGGCCAAAAGGAACAAAACTTTCCAAGAAGTAATTTAATGTCCAATGAATGCATAGGTTCAAACGGAGGAGCTTGAAGAGCTCCCAGAACCAAATTCAAACTCCAAGGAGGAGAAATTGACTTAATGACAGGTTTTATACGAACCAAAGCTTGTACAAAACAATGAATATCAGGAAGAATAGCAATCTTTCTGTGAAAAAGAACAGAAAGAGCGGAGATTTGTCCTTTCAAAGAACTTGCGGACAAACCCTTATCTAAACCATCCTGAAGAAACTGTAAAATTCTCGGTATTCTAAAAGAATGCCAAGAAAAATGATGAGAAAGACACCAAGAAATATAAGTCTTCCAGACTCTATAATATATCTCTCGAGATACAGATTTACGAGCCTGTAACATAGTATTAATCACGGAGTCAGAGAAACCTCTATGACCAAGAATCAAGCGTTCAATCTCCATACCTTTAAATTTAAGGATTTCAGATCCGGATGGAAAAAAGGACCTTGTGACAGAAGGTCTGGTCTTAACGGAAGAGTCCATGGCTGGCAAGATGCCATCCGGACAAGATCCGCATACCAAAACCTGTGAGGCCATGCCGGAGCTATTAGCAGAACAAACGAGCATTCCCTCAGAATCTTGGAGATTACTCTTGGAAGAAGAACTAGAGGCGGAAAGATATAGGCAGGATGATACTTCCAAGGAAGTGATAATGCATCCACTGCCTCCGCCTGAGGATCCCGGGATCTGGACAGATACCTGGGAAGTTTCTTGTTTAGATGAGAGGCCATCAGATCTATCTCTGGAAGCCCCCACAATTGAACAATCTGAAGAAATACCTCTGGGTGAAGAGACCATTCGCCCGGATGCAACGTTTGGCGACTGAGATAATCCGCTTCCCAATTGTCTACACCTGGGATATGAACCGCAGAGATTAGACAGGAGCTGGATTCCGCCCAAACCAAAATTCGAGATACTTCTTTCATAGCCAGAGGACTGTGAGTCCCTCCTTGATGATTGATGTATGCCACAGTTGTGACATTGTCTGTCTGAAAACAAATGAACGATTCTCTCTTCAGAAGAGGCCAAAACTGAAGAGCTCGGAAAACTGCACGGAGTTCCAAGATATTGATCGGTAATCTCACCTCCTGAGATTCCCAAACTCCTTGTGCCGTCAGAGATCCCCACACAGCTCCCCAACCTGTGAGACTTGCATCTGTTGAAATTACAGTCCAGGTCGGAAGAACAAAAGAAGCCCCCTGAATTAAACGATGGTGATCTGTCCACCACGTTAGAGAGTGCCGAACAATCGGTTTTAAAGATATTAATTGATATATCTTCGTGTAATCCCTGCACCATTGGTTCAGCATACAGAGCTGAAGAGGTCGCATGTGAAAACGAGCAAAGGGGATCGCGTCCGATGCAGCAGTCATAAGACCTAGAATTTCCATGCATAAGGCTACCGAAGGGAATGATTGAGACTGAAGGTTTCGACAGGCTGTAATCAATTTTAGACGTCTCTTGTCTGTTAAAGACAAAGTCATGGACACTGAATCTATCTGGAAACCCAGAAAGGTTACCCTTGTTTGAGGAATCAAAGAACTTTTTGGTAAATTGATCCTCCAACCATGATCTTGAAGAAACAACACAAGTCGATTCGTATGAGACTCTGCTAAATGTAAAGACGGAGCAAGTACCAAGATATCGTCCAAATAAGGAAATACCACAATACCCTGTTCTCTGATTACAGACAGAAGGGCACCGAGAATCTTTGTGAAAATTCTTGGAGCTGTAGCAAGGCCAAACGGTAGAGCCACAAATTGGTAATGCTTGTCTAGAAAAGAGAATCTCAGGAACTGATAATGATCTGGATGAATTGGAATATGCAGATATGCATCCTGTAAATCTATTGTGGACATATAATTCCCTTGCTGAACAAAAGGCAATATAGTCCTTACAGTTACCATCTTGAACGTTGGTATCCTTACATAACGATTCAATAATTTTAGATCCAGAACTGGTCTGAAGGAATTCTCCTTCTTTGGTACAATGAAGAGATTTGAATAAAACCCCATCCCCTGTTCCGGAACTGGAACTGGCATAATTACTCCAGCCAACTCTAGATCTGAAACACAATTCAGAAATGCTTGAGCTTTCACTGGATTTACTGGGACATGGGAAAGAAAAAATCTCTTTGCAGGAGGTCTCATCTTGAAACCAATTCTGTACCCTTCTGAAACAATGTTCTGAATCCAAAGATTGTGAACAGAATTGATCCAAATTTCTTTGAAAAAACGTAACCTGCCCCCTACCAGCTGAACTGGAATGAGGGCCGTACCTTCATGTGAACTTAGAAGCAGGCTTTGCCTTTCTAGCAGGCTTGGATTTATTCCAGACTGGAGATGGTTTCCAAACTGAAACTGCTCCTGAGGACGAAGGATCAGGCTTTTGTTCTTTGTTGAAACGAAAGGAACGAAAACGATTGTTAGCCCTGTTTTTACCTTTAGACTTTTTATCCTGTGGTAAAAAAGTTCCTTTCCCACCAGTAACAGTTGAAATAATAGAAACCAACTGAGAACCAAATAATTTGTTTCCCTGGAAAGAAATGGAAAGTAGAGTTGATTTAGAAGCCATATCAGCATTCCAAGTCTTAAGCCATAAAGCTCTTCTGGCTAAGATAGCCAGAGACATAAATCTAACATCAACTCTAATAATATCAAAAATGGCATCACAGATGAAATTATTAGCATGCTGGAGAAGAATAATAATATCATGAGAATCACGATTTGTTACTTGTTGCGCTAGAGTTTCCAACCAAAAAGTTGAAGCTGCAGCAACATCAGCCAATGATATAGCAGGTCTAAGAAGATTACCTGAACATAGATAAGCTTTTCTTAGAAAAGATTCAATTTTTCTATCTAAAGGATCTTTAAACGAGGTACCATCTGACGTAGGAATGGTAGTACGTTTAGCAAGGGTAGAAATAGCCCCATCAACTTTAGGGATTTTGTCCCAAAATTCTAACCTGTCAGGCGGAACAGGATATAATTGCTTAAAACGTTTAGAAGGAGTAAATGAATTACCCAATTTATCCCATTCCTTAGCAATTACTGCAGAAATAGCATTAGGAACAGGAAAGACTTCTGGAATAACCGCAGGAGCTTTAAAAACCTTATCCAAACGTATAGAATTAGTATCAAGAGGACTAGAATCCTCTATTTCTAAAGCAATTAGTACTTCTTTAAGTAAAGAGCGAATAAATTCCATCTTAAATAAATATGAAGATTTATCAGCATCAATCTCTGAGACAGAATCCTCTGAACCAGAAGAGTCCAAAGAATCAGAATGATGGTGTTCATTTAAAAATTCATCTGTAGAGAGAGAAGATTTAAAAGACTTTTTACGTTTACTAGAAGGAGAAATAACAGACAAAGCCTTCTTTATGGATTCAGAAACAAAATCTCTTATGTTATCAGGAACATTCTGCACCTTAGATGTTGAGGGAACTGCAACAGGCAATGGTACATCACTAAAGGAAATATTATCTGCTTTAACAAGTTTGTCATGACAATTATTACAAACAACAGCTGGAGGAATAGCTACCAAAAGTTTACAGCAGATACACTTAGCTTTGGTAGATCCAGCAGGCAGTGGTTTTCCTGTAGTATCTTCTGGCTCAGATGCAACGTGAGACATCTTGCAATATGTAAGAGAAAAAACAACATATAAAGCAAAATAGATCAAATTCCTTATAAGACAGTTTCAGGAATGGGAAAAAAATGCCAAACATCAAGCTTCTAGCAACCAGAAGCAAATGAAAAATGAGACTGAAATAATGTGGAGACAAAAGCGACGCCCATATTTTTTGGCGCCAAATAAGACGCCCACATTATTTGGCGCCTAAATGCTTTTGGCGCCAAAAATGACGCCACATCCGGAACGCCGACATTTTTGGCGCAAAATAACGTCAAAAATGACGCAACTTCCGGCGACACGTATGACGCCGGAAACGGAAAAGAATTTTTGCGCCAAAAAAGTCCGCGCCAAGAATGACACAATAAAATGAAGCATTTTCAGCCCCCGCGAGCCTAACAGCCCACAGGGAAAAAAGTCAAATTTTTGAGGTAAGAAAAAATATGATAATTTAAAGCATAATCCCAAATATGAAACTGACTGTCTGGAAATAAGGAAAGTTGAACATTCTGAGTCAAGGCAAATAAATGTTTGAATACATATATTTAGAACTTTATAAATAAAGTGCCCAACCATAGCTTAGAGTGTCACAGAAAATAAGACTTACTTACCCCAGGACACTCATCTACATGTTTGTAGAAAGCCAAACCAGTACTGAAACGAGAATCAGTAGAGGAAATGGTAAATATAAGAGTATATCGTCGATCTGAAAAGGGAGGTAAGAGATGAATCTCTACGACCGATAACAGAGAACCTTATGAAATAGACCCCGTAGAAGGAGATCACTGCATTCAATAGGCAATACTCTCCTCACATCCCTCTGACATTCACTGCACGCTGAGAGGAAAACCGGGCTCCAACCTGCTGCGGAGCGCATATCAACGTAGAATCTAGCACAAACTTACTTCACCACCTCCCTTGGAGGCAAAGTTTGTAAAACTGATTGATTTGTGGGTGTGGTGAGGGGTGTATTTATAGGCATTTTAAGGTTTGGGAAACTTTGCCCCTCCTGGTAGGAATGTATATCCCATACGTCACTAGCTCATGGACTCTTGTTAATTACATGAAAGAAATAAATGTTTGAATACATATATTTAGAACTTTATAAAAAAGTGCCTAACCATAGCTTAGAGTGTCACAGAAAATAAGTTTACTTACTTACCCCAGGACACTCATCTACATGTTTGTAGAAAGCCAAACCAGTACTGAAACGAGAATCAGCAGAGGTAATGGTATATATATATAAGAGTATATCGTCGATCTGAAAAGGGAGGTAAGAGATGAATCTCTACGACCGATAACAGAGAACCTATGAAATAGACCCCGTAGAAGGAGATCATTGCATTCAAATAGGCAATACTCTCCTCACATCCCTCTGACATTCACTGCACGCTGAGAGGAAAACCGGGCTCCAACCTGCTGCGGAGCGCATATCAACGTAGAATCTAGCACAAACTTACTTCACCACCTCCATAGGAGGCAAAGTTTGTAAAACTGAATTGTGGGTGTGGTGAGGGGTGTATTTATAGGCATTTTAAGGTTTGGGAAACTTTGCCCCTCCTGGTAGGAATGTATATCCCATACGTCACTAGCTCATGGACTCTTGCTAATTACATGAAAGAAAGGAAATATACATAAACCTGACTCATGGCAAATATAAGTACAATACATATATTTAGAACTTTATATAAATACATAAAGTGCCAAACCATAGCTGGCGTGTCTTAAGTAATAAAAAACATACTTACCGAAAGACACCCATCCACAGATAGCAGATAGCCAAACCAGTACTGAAACGGTTATCAGTAGAGGTAATGGAATATGAGAGTATATCGTCGATCTGAAAAGGGAGGTAGGAGATGAATATCTAGGACCAATAACAGAGAACCTTTGAAAAGATTTCCCGTGAGGAAAACCATAGAATCAATAGGTGATACTCCCTTCACATCCCTCTGACAAAAAAACACTGTACTCTGAGAGGAATCGGGCTTCAAAATGCTGAGAAGCTCATATCAACTAAGAAAATCAAGCACAAACTTACTTCACCACCTCCATAGGAGGCAAAGTTTGTAAAGTTTGAGTGTGGTGAGGGGTGTATTTATAGGCATTTTGAGGTTTGGGAAACTTTTCCCCTCCTGGTAGGATTGTATATCCCATACGTCACTAGCTCATGGACTCTTGCCAATTACATGAAAGAAATATCTTCTTTTTTTACATAGAGATGCTCAGGTGATATTTTACTGTTAGCTTTTTACAGTTATACTGCATCAGTTTCAAGTGATTTAGCATATGAGTATTATGTCCCTTTAAGTAATCAGTGACATGACATATGCCACTGCTTGCTCTCTGAACTAGCACAGTGTTTAAATGATGGTACCCATGGGCATGCATTATTTGTTATACAAAATACTGCAAAAATGCTTCAATTCAAAATTAAAATCTTGTATACATTTACATTTTGATTATGTCCCTTTAAAGCTATTTCTTTACAAGTGAAAACATGTGAAGCAACCACATGGAGAAAGAAGGAAACTTCAGATTGAACATTTAGTATGCAGCCCCCTCCTCCTTCATTCTCTTTTTTTTTCAGTCTTAAAAGGGACATGAAACCCAAAATTTTTCTTTCATGATTCAGATACAGTTTAAAAAAAGTTTCCAATGTACTTCTATTTTAAAATTTGCTTCGTTTTCATGTTATTCTTTGTTGAAGAGATATCTGGATAGGTAGTGTGCACATGTCTGGAGAACTACATGACATGAAATAGTGCTGCCAAATAATGCCCTTGTGTATGCATAACATTGTTGCAAAAATGCTGCCATATAGTATACCATGGACACGTGCACACGGATGAGCTTATCTTCCTGAATTTCAACAAAGGATAACAAGAAAATGAAGAAAATTTGATCAGAGAATTGTAAAGTTGTTATAAATTGTATGCTCTATCTGAATCATGAAAGAAAAATTGTGAGTTTTATGTCCCTTTTAAAGTTTAGCCAAGCCAATTAATTCACAATAAATAACAATTATCAACTAAATAATATTCTGCTTCATTGCTCCAAACTAAGCCATTGTCTGGATGTCTGTGGCTGAGGAGCTAACATAAGGATATTAATGTGGGTTGATATAATAGCATGCAGAAAATAGTCTGTTGCATATGTGAATACAAATCTGCATAACATTCATGTTAGAAGTCCCTACAGTAAGGGAAGGGACAGTGGGAAAGAAGCAGTAAATCGGGCATTAGAAGGAGATATACATATAGGCGACTGCATGCCACTGTATAGCCAACAATGGAATACAAGAGGTGTAGTGACTAGATTTAAGGCAGTGTATGATTTAGCATGACCCTTACTAGCTGGAACAGAAAGGGGTCATAGCAAAGATGCAAGTACAGACTATATGTGTAATTTGCGCAAAATACAGAGCAGAGCTCCAGATAAAGTCATTTTCTCTAAGCACAGACTTCAAACAACTGGAGTGAGATAGAAAACTGAACCTGCAAGCACCTCTTCTCCCAGTCCACTCTTGTTAAACGTTTCTGCCTTATTCTAGGTGGAAGGATCATGTTAACTATCTGGTTATGAATCAATAAAAAAGTGAAACTAATGATAGAAGTATACTTTATAATACTTTATCATGTTAAAAAAATATATATTCATAGATATCCACATACAAATGAAGGCAGCCTGATCCATTATAATTAAAATAGAGATCTGTCAGCAACGTGCTCACCTGCAGGTCATAAGGTTTTCCACTGCGGACCAGAAAGCTAAGCAGTATGCTGGTGTGTGCAAAATGCACGTTCTCATCCAGGAAACCGTGTAAGAGCAGCAAGCGACTGGGCCTGTGAATATGAGGAAGAGATAATTCAATGTATTGCTGTTAGTAAAGCAAACAATGATACATGTTGGCACAGAGGCCCTTTTATACATTACACGGTAAAAAGATTGATATTGGCACAAGTTTGCCTCTGTACAAGTATTGGACATTTCATAAAGAAAACCGGTTTTGGATTTTCATCTAGAATGCGCACAGAGGTCAAGAAACTGCAAATTGAATGTAAATAGGGCTTCCAAAAAAATATGGAGACTATAAATATTGGATTTAGTGTAGTTCATATAAAATGGCAATGGTCAGAAACCATCAAATTGTAAAAGTCAGAGGGGAACTTACTCAGAGGGGAACTTTTCTGCTTGCATAGCCACAGAGCCCAAATAGTAGCCATGTTCATTCTGGTCTGGATGTCCCATGTACCTCTCAGTGTATCCAGTATCATAAAAGATCCAGAGAGTCACAGGAGCTCCTGCAATAGCCACCTGCATAAAAAAAGACAGAAAAAAGTAAATTTATGCTTACCTGATAAATTAATTTCTTCTATGGTACGACGAGTCCACGGATTCATCCTTTACTTGTGGGATATTATCCTCCTGCTAACAGGAAGTGGCAAAGGGCACCACAGCAGAGCTGTCTATATAGCTCCTCCCTTAGCTCCACCCCCTAGTCATTCGACCGAAGGTACAGGAAGAAAAAGGAGAAACTAAAAGGTGCAGAGGTGACTGAAGTTTAAAATCAAAAAATATAATCTGTCTTAAAATGACAGGGCGGGCCGTTGACTCGTCATACCATAGAAGAAATGAATTTATCAGGTAAGCATAAATTTACTTTTCTTCTATAAGGTACGACGAGTCCATGGATTCATCCTTTACTTGTGGGATACAATACCAAAGCTACAGGACACGGATGAACGGGAGGGACAAGATAGATGGTTAAACAGAAGGCACCACTGCTTGAAGAACTTTTCTCCCAAAAATAGCCTCCGAAGAAGCAAAAGTATCAAATTAGTAAAATTTGGAAAAGGCATGAAGCGAAGACCAAGTCGCAGCCTTACAAATCTTTTCAACAGAAGCATCATTTTTAAAAGCCCATGTGGAAGCCACCGCTCTAGTAGAGTGAGCTGTAATCCTTTCAGGAGGCTGCTGTCCAGCAGTCTCCTATGCCAAACGGATGATGCTTTTCAGCCAAAAAGAAAGAGAGGTAGCCGTAGCTTTTTGACCCCTACGTTTTCCGTAATAGACATCAAACAAAGAAGATGTTTGACAGAAATCTTTGTTTGCTTGCAAGTAAAACTTCAAAGCACGAACCACGTCCAAGTTGTGCAACAGACGCTCCTTCTTAGAGGAAGGATTAGGACACAGAGAAGGAACAAAAATTTCCTGATTGATGTTCCTATTAGTAACAACCTTAGGAAGGAATCCAGGTTTGGTATGCAAAACCACCTTATCAGCATGGAAAACAAGATAAGGCAAGTCGCATTGCAATGCAGATAGTTCAGAAACTCTTCGAGCCGAAGAGATAGCAACTAAAACCAGAACTTTCCAAGATAGAAGCTTAATATCTATGAAATGCATAGGTTCAAATGGAACCCCTTGAAGAACTAAATTCAAACTCCATGGCGGAGCAACAGGTTTAAACACAGGCTTGATTCTAACTAAAGCCTGACAGAACGACTGAACGTCTGGAACATCTGCCAGACGCTTGTGCAGTAGAATTGAAAAAGCAGATATCTGTCCCTTTAAGGAACTCGCTGATAGCCCCTTCTCCAATCCTTCTTGGAGAAAGGACAAAATCCTAGGAATCCTGATCTTACTCCCTGAGTAGCCTTTGGATTTGCACCAATAAAGATATTTACGCCATATCTTATGATAAATTTTCCTAGTGACAGGCTTTCGAGCCTGAATCAAGGTATCTATGACTGACTCAGAGAAACTCCGCTTGGATCAAATCAAGCGTTCAATCTCCAAGCAGTCAGCCGAAGAGAAACTAGAAACTAGCCACTGCTATGCCCCGCGGCCTAGGAACCGCCAGAAGGGACCCTAGCACCTCTGTGAAAATTCTGGGAGCTGTGGCCAACCCGAAGGGAAGAGCGACAAACTGATAATGCTTGTCCAGAAAGGCGAACCTGAGGAACTGGTGATGATCTTTGTGGATAGGGATGTGTAGATACGCATCCTTTAAGTCCACGGTGGTCATATATTGACCCTCCTGGATCATTGGTAAAATAGTCTGAATGGTCTCCATCTTGAAGGATGGGACTCTGAGGAATTTGTTTAGGATCTTGAGATCTAAAATTGGTCTGAAGGTTCCAAACAGATTGGAGTAGAACTCCTGCCTGTTCTGTTTTCGGAACTGGGCAGATCACTCCCATGGTATATAGGTCTTCTACACAGTGTAAGAACGCCTCTCTTTCTGTCTGGTTTACAGACAATTGAGAAAGATGGAATCTCCCCCTTGGAGGAGAATCTTTGAAATCTAGAAGGTACCCCTGGGTTGCGATTTCTAAAGCCCAGGAGTCCTGGACGTCTGTTTACCCTTGTTCCGAGTCTGGTTAGGTCTCCAGACTGACTCGGATTGATCAAAATTCCCCTCTTGCTTTGCAGCAGGGGAAGAGGTAGAGGGACCACCTTTGAAGTTTCGAAAGGAACGAAAATTATTTTGTTTGGTCCTCATCTTATTTGTCTTATCCTGAGGAAGGGCATGGCCTTTCCCTCCAGTGATGTCTGAAATGATCTCTTTCAGTTCAGGCCTGAATAGGGTCTTACCCTTGAAAGGGATGGCTAAAAGCTTAGATTTTGATGACACATCAGCAGACCAGGACTTAAGCCATAACGCTCTACGCGCTAAAATGGCAAAACCTGAATTCTTTGCCGCTAATTTAGCCAGTTGAAAAGCGGCATCTGTAATGAGCCCAAATTCTATCCAGAATATCATCTAATGGGGTATCAACCTGAAGAGCCTCCTCCAGAGCCTCGAACCAAAAAGCAGCTGCAGTAGTTACAGGAACAATGCACGCTATAGGTTGGAGAAGAAAACCCTGATGAACAAATATTTTCTTTAGGAGACCCTCTAATTTTTTATCCATAGGATCTTTGAAAGCACAACTGTCCTCAATAGGTATAGTTGTACGCTTAGCCAGGGTAGAAATAGCTCACTCCACCTTAGGGACCATCTGCCACGAGTCCCGCATGGTGTCTGATATGAGAAACATTTTCTTAAAAGTAGGAGGGGGAGCGAACGGAATACCTGGTCTATCCCACTCATTAGTAACAATGTCCAAATCCTCTTAGGGACCGGAAAAACATCAGTGTAGGCAGGAACCTCTAGAAATCTGTCCATTTTACATAATTTCTCTGGAACTACAATAGGGTCACAATCATCCAGAGTCGCTAAAACCTCCCTGAGCAACAAGCGGAGGTGTTCGAGTTTAAATTTAAATGCCATCATATCTGAGTCTGTCTGAGGGAACATCTTTCCTGAATCAGAAATCTCTCCCCCAGACAGCAAATCCCTCACCCCCAACTCAGAACATTGTGAGGCTACATCGGATATGGCTAATAAAGTGTCAGAGGGCTCAGCATTTGTTCTCACACCAGACCTACTGCGCTTCCCCTGCAACCCAGGCAGCTTAGATAAAACATCTGTGAGGGTAGTATTCATAGCTGCGGCCATATCTTGCAGGGTGAAAGAATTAGACGCACTAGAAGTACTTGGCGTCGCTTGTGCGGGCGTTAATGGTTGTGACACTTGGGGAGAATTAGATGGCATAACCTGATTCCCTTCTGACTGAGAATCATCCTGCGACATACTTTTAGTAGCTAATATATGTTCTTTGCAATTTATTGACCTTTCAGTGCATGAGGGACACATTCTAAGTGGGGGTTCCACAATGGCTTCTAAACATATTGAACAATGACTTTCCTCAATGTCAGACATGTTGAACAGGCTAGTAATGACTACAAACAAGCATGAAAACACTTTATTTAGTGAAAAAAATAATCTTAAAAAAGGGTACTGCGCCTTTAAGAGAAAAAAAGCATACACGGTCTGCAAAACTGCTTTAAAATGCACCAAATTTTTCAAATTTTTGATAGCAGACTCAATATGTGTAGTTAAGTTTGCTCCACAAGAAAATTTAACATTTAACCGTTTATTGTGCAAACCGGATTGAAATAAGGCCTAAATCCGGAAAAAATACCCCCAGCACATTGCCACAGCCCTGCTGTGGCGCCTACCTGCACTCAGGGATTGTAAATATGGGGTTAAAGCTTCGATTTGGCCCAAAACAAGGGCCCTCAGGAGTTGGAGCTTGCTGCTTGCAGAGTAAAAACAAGAGCGCATCTGAGGCGCGAAAATAGGCCCCGCCCATCTCACTCGATGTCTCTACAGCCTCAAAGAACCGCACCAGAGCGGTTTAAAACTAGCCATGTGGGTTCTGAGACCCAAAAGATAAGCCAAGTGTACCCTCAATAAAGTTGCCCAAAAAACGTTATTGCCCACAAAACGTTAACAGCACTCCCAGTTCAAAAAACGTTTGCCCACAAACATTCAAAACTCAGTGCCAACCATTTTTTAATTAGCCCCTTATGCAAGCTTAGTAATGCCTTTCTATAGCTTACCCTTAACCTCATGGGGATACTGTCAGCCATTCTGAAATACACAGTCTCTCCAGAAAAAATGACTGAACATACCTCACTGCTATATAGCATGAAAACGTTCCTCACACTGAAGTTTCTTGTACCCCTCAGCCTCTGTGGGAACAGCACTGGATCTTAGTTACAAATGCTAAGATCATCATCCTCCAGGCAGAAGTCTTCATCCATCTGCTGCCTGAGAGTAAATAGTACACACCGATACCATTTAAAACATAAAAACTCTTGAGTGAAGAAATAAAAAACTAATATTTTATCACCTCTTTCACTTTACCCTTCCTAGTACTTAGAGAAGGCAAAGAGAATGAGTGGGGGGTGGAGCTAAGGGAGGAGCTATATAGACAGCTCTGCTGTGGTGCCCTTTGCCACTTCCTGTTAGCAGGAGGATAATATCCCACAAGTAAAGGATGAATCCGTGGACTCGTCGTACCTTATAGAAAAAATTAAATCAAAACAAGTGGAAAAAATCAAAGTAGATTAATATTTAAAAGATAAAAGAATAGGATAATATACAACTTACCCTAAATATATCAGGCCGCTGAATTAAGGCCATAAGTGAGAGATAGCCTCCATATGACCATCCATGGATTCCCACACGGTCAAGATCTAAAAAGCTGTGTTTGGCTGCAAGATACTGCAGTCCCTCCACCTGATCTTCTATCTCTACCTGGCCCTGTGGAAACAGAAAGATAAAAAAGTGAATGTTTTCATGACCCTTTAAGCATTTTGCTTCACCTGGTTCTTTACCAGATTCCCTTACCATTTTGTACTTGAAGGCTCCTTCAAATTTCAGCCCACGGTGACAGGAACCTCGATTGTCAATAACAACCACCACGTACCCCAGAGATGCCAAAGTGTTTAGCCGGAAATACTTTACTCCTTTGAATCGATTGTTAACCAATTGCACCTGTTATACATGACAAAGTCACATTCAAGCAGTTAAAAAAAAAAAAGCAGCCACACACAATGCAAGGGATTTTTTGAGCAATTTTATAAAGTGCTTAATAAAAGTATGTTAATCACGATTCTCTACAATTTCCTTACAGACACTTAATGGATGCAGATTTAGCCCAATTTATCTTTCACGGAGAATTCAAGATTCTAAAAGTAGGTTCTCCAATAGAAATTAGTCATTGAAAACTTTGCATCATATTTCGCTTTATCCAGTAAGTGAGTAGCAATAAAGACCTACTACACATTGCTTCTATCGATTACCATACATAAATGAAAGAACCAACTAAAAAAAATTCTAGCTTATTCAAAGACCTACTCAGTAAACACAAGTTCAAGGATAAAATACCAGAGTAATTCAATATTTTGCCACAAACAATATAAATAATATAGATATATCTATTGTATGAACACATTTTCCTTGAATTGAAATTATTTAAACCTACTAGAATCTCTGACCAGGATAAGAGGTTTCCTCAAAAATTATGTTGGATCTCACATATGGGACTTGACTAACCTTTGGCCTTTCTGTGGTATTAAAGGGTTTTTACATACGTATAAATATACATAATTAATAAAACAGGAGATTAAAAAAAAAAGATCTGCACACAAAAAACATTTTACAAGCATTTAAACAGCAATATCAGAGCAGTCCAGAAATGCACCCTATAAAAAGCCTTAATTATAATTTGTTTATATAGTGTATACTCGCTTACACTGTGTAATCAACCACTGCGTAGCAAGGTCAAGCTACTGCAACACACTTTAGTATGAAGTATGCACGCCAGTCTCTTTGTGATCCCACTCAATTTAACAGAAAAGGCAAATAATACATAGCATATATTGTATTGTTTTTTACCAAGCTTAGTGTTATTGTACACTAGATTTTTATTTGCATAAAGGTTTTGTAGATGATCTATTTATATAGCCCATCTTGGAGCGTTTTTGTAAAAATTTATAGTTTTGCTTATTTTTAAATAACATTGTGCTGATTATCAGACTCCTAAGCAAACCCTGAAGTTTTGATGCATACTGATGTCTACAGACTCCTTGTTGTGTAATGGATGTTTTCATATGCAGGGGAGGAAGGGACTATCTTCCTTTTTCTGCTTTCCCAGCCCCTCCCTTTCAGTGGGTGTCTTAGCCTTACCTTAGCAGTGCTAAACTGGGAGCGTCTAAGTAAGTTTGTTTTATAAGGTCTTAGACTGGATTTTTATATCAGTTTCTGTGCATATTTTTCTTTATAGTAGTGTCTATTACATGCAGTTATATGAGAATTGGTGTATATTGTCCCTTTAATTAGACATTTTACCGGGGAAAAACATTTTGAGGCCCATGGATCAAATTAACATTTTGTAAAACACAAAAATGTTTACTCTATTCCTTAAAGAGCGTGAGTGCAAGGAATTTCTATGAGACCAAATCATTAGGGTGTAGGGCCAATTAATACTTAAAGGGCCATAATACCTAAATGTTGAAACACTTGAAAGTGATGCAGTATAGCTGTAAAAAGCTGACTAGAAAATATCACCTGAACATCTCTATGTAAAAAAGAAAGATATTTTACCTCAAAAGTTCCTCAGTAGCCACATCCCATTGTAAAGGACTTCTAAGCAGCAAATCAGTATGTCTGTCCCGGGACAGCTAAGGGGTTGAGTCTCGTGCACTCTCATGTTATTTCCCTATTCAGTTTAAAGGAAGTTTACTATGAAATCTCATGAGAGTTAAGTCAAATCTCATGAGATAACAGTAAAAGAGTTCATGACATCAGCACTGTTGATGCTGATTGGCTGCAGTTCATTTCTTCATATTTTTTTTTAATTTTTTTTCCTGCAGCTGGGCAGCTGCTGAGTATAACTTTTTACACAGAACTAACTCTGCTGAGCTGAGGAGATTGTGAGGTAAAATATCTTCCTTTTTTACATACAGATGCTCAGTTGATATTTTCCTGTCAGCTTTTTACAGTTATACTGCATCAGTTTCAAGTGATTTAACATATGAGTATTATGTCCCTTTAAGTTTGCATACCTCAGTGTTGTCTCCAGGCCCTTATTAATGTGTGTACCACCCAGCTTAAATTTTAGCCAAAAATAAGATAAAATTGGCTAATATCCAAAATGTTCAATGTTTATTGCCCAAATTATCATTAAAGGAATTTGTTAAATGATACAATTCATTTGTGTTTTGGATAGCAGAAAATGTAAAACTGTTACAAAGTATTACACTGACCCCACCAAGCTACTTTAGAATGCCACCCAGCTGGCAACATTTTCTGTGGAGAACACTGTACCTGCTTCCTGCTTTCACAAAGACTAGTAGATGAAGAAAGTGTAGCTCTTACCAGAGATGTCTAAAGAAAGGACTTACAGTATGCAGGGTAGCAGTAATTGTGAAATAAATATACGTACAAACTACTGCTTGCGCAGTACATAGTAAAAATGTTAATTACATTGAAAATGTTAGTCTTTGCCTCTATAAAAGGGCTGTTCTAGTACTAGGCCCTCAAGCAAGAGCAATAAGTTATAAATGACACACAAAAGGATTGTTATGAGCTCTAAGCAATGGGAAAAAGGTGTGGGCGAAAACAGCAAATGGCAAAATTGAAAAATAGTTGTATTAAAAACCCTAAAAAGTAGCATCCCTGATATCCTTTACCCAATGAAGCTGCAATTAAAAGGAACATGCAACCTGGGTTTACAATGGATGTTAGCTGGAGCTTAAATTGACTTCAAGTGAATCACAATGCACAGACCACACACCAGAAGACATCCAGCGATAAAACACTGCATATGCATCCTTGTCAGTTGTAACAAGGACTATAGATAGGATAAGGCAACCCCATTGAAGATAAAGGGCAAAGCCTAAGTTATCCACTGGCAAAAAACAGTGATGCTTGTTTGTCAGGGGTTTGGATATAGAAAGTCTGACAGCAGCAGGAAGCCATAATGAGAGGGGCTAAAGTATTTCTTCTGTAAGTGTACAAAAACAAAACAAAAAACAAGTACAGCCCACACTACCATACTTAAACTGCACAAAACCAGAAATAAACCCAGCGGGAATTAGAGGGTACATGCAGAAGGAGATCTCTACCTAACTTCAGGGACTCAAGACTATACATCCACCAATTACATTATCAAGAGAAAATACAATTATTACTGTTGGTTATTTTAAGTTAAAGTCTCACCTGTGGTCCCCCGTAGATAAAGAGCACAGTTGGGTATTTCTTCCCAGGCTGCAGCTGATGAGGTCGATACATCATGCCATACAATGTAAAGCCGGTACGGCTGGGGAAGGAGAATATTTCTGGAGCAATATATCCAGGAAGTGTTCCTATACAAAAGCAAGAAATACACAGACTTTGTTGGTTGAACACTGTTACATTTAAATTGTCAACTCTATAAAAAAGCAATGAACATACAAAGCAATCTCTGTTGGGCTATTGTAAGTTATTTAATACACATAACATAACTCTTAGTCTGCTGAGAAACT
This sequence comes from Bombina bombina, assembly GCF_027579735.1. Classification (NCBI taxonomy): domain Eukaryota; kingdom Metazoa; phylum Chordata; class Amphibia; order Anura; family Bombinatoridae; genus Bombina; species Bombina bombina. Next base: position 906,672,002 of record NC_069504.1, on the reverse strand, counting down.
ATATGCTTTTATACATCAGTTCTCTATTATATCATCAGTTCTTCATGATATCTAAAATATCTTGTCTTTATATTATATGTTGCACACTCTGCAGAACAGGAGTAAAACTTATATGTCACTGGAAATATTGCCTCATCATACCCTCACCCCTCCTTACCTGGCGACTCCAGGAGTGTGGCCCAGAATTCTTTGTCCCTTTGTGCTGGGTCTGCTCCAGTGCCTGTTATATGGAAGAGATGCACAGAGTGTGGGACAGCCTGGCTGCTGTATCTACTGATATACATATCACAGTGCTGTAGAGAACCAAAAAAATACAGAAAAATCCTTTTAGATGTGTCCCTGTACTCTCTATAAAATTCAAACCACGAGCCATCTTAGACGGTGCACATCAAAACAGTGGAAAATTGCAAAAACAGCCAAGTCAAAACAAGGAGTTGACAATTTAAGATAAATGCTTTTGCTGATTACACTGATAATGTATTATGGAATTACATGTCTAAACAATGTTCTCCAGCTTCTGATATTTTAAAATTTACCTTTATTATACAAACATGGGTCCAAAGTACAGCAATGTTTCGGGCTAGTTTATGCCCTTCATGAAGCATGATGAAGGGCATGAACTAGCCTGGAACAGTGCTGTACTTTGGACCCATCTTTGTATAATTAAAGTCCATTTTAAAATATCAGAAGCTGGAGGACATTGTTTGTTTATGCATTGGGATTTGGGCTTGATAAGCCTCCTCATATTGCTTCATTGATACTTGTGCTAAGTCCACACCGGCATTTGGAATGACATGTCTACTATAAACAATACTGGAACTCTTCATATGTGCAATATTCATAAGTATTAAATCACAAGTCAGGGTTTAAAGCTTTATCATTCTATTTTGACAACAACTAATTCCTCTTGGAATGTTTAGCAATCAAACTCAATACACTGGCATAGAAAACAGTTAAGATTGGATTGTTTGTAAGATAATTCTTTACCTGATATTGTGTCGGCTACATGAGATAGTATATGAAAAGCTTTATATTCTATCACTTATAGCTCTATTTAATTATTTTATTAGGTACTTTTGTTTTGTTTTACCTGGCTGACACAGCAGGCATGGGAAAAGCCAAGATCAGTCAGTCTTTTCACCTCCCTAGGGGTGTCGTAGTTGGCGACATACAGATGGTGCTCAAGAGGTGTGTCCTTTGTACCCTCAAAATACACCAACTTGTTTATCTCGTCCACTCGTATCTAGGAGAAAGGTAGAATTATCAGAAAAATAGAGCAACATTATCCCATTAAGAGATAGAAAATGCCACTGCAATATAAAACACCCTTAAAGGGATATTAACCCCAAATTCTTTCTTTCATGATTCAGTGTATGTAATTTTAAGCAACTTTCAAATTTACTCCTATTATCATTTTATCTTCATTCTCTTGCTATCTTTATTTAAAAAGCAGGAACGTAAAGCTTAGGAGCCAGCCCATTTTAGGTTCAGAAGCCTGGATAGCGCTTGCTTATTGGTGGCTACATTTAGCTACCAATAAGCAAGCATATTCCAGGTTCTGAACCAAAAATGGGCCGGCTCCTAATCTTTAGATTTCTGCTTTTGAAATAAAGATAGCAAGAGAACAAAGAAAATTTAGAAAGTTGATTAAAACTGCATGCTCTATCTGAATCATGGGTTAAGTATCCCTTTAACATAAAACATGTCAGCTTGCAGAAACAGGCTGTCTGGGAATATATCTGTAAAGCGCCCCAATTATCCTATGCAGCAGAAGGATAAAGAAGAGACTGGCACTTTACAAGTAAAGGATAAAAATTAGAAAGGGATAGGGCTATCTTTAATAATGTAATATATGTAAATCTTTAAAACAGAAGCCAAGTTAAACACTACAAAAAACAACTGATAATGCTGAACATAATCCTCTTTATTTGAATTAGGTGCTTCAGCAATGTTAATTAAAGTGCCATTATAGTGGAAAGATTACATGCTCCAATTCGCTACAGCACATAATTTCAGCACTAGCGACCCTGGAACTCTATGTGTTTAACCCCTGCAAAGCCGCTAAACACACAGTTAAAATACCACATAAAATTGCTGATCCCACGTGTTAACTGCTGGTCACCCAATCAGCTGTGGCAGTCAAACTGCAGTGTTATATAACTACTGCTGATGATTGGACCAACATAAGTTGCACTTGGCACCATTATTTCTCTTTGTCTCCCAAACTGCCGGGTCTCTAGTGCTAAAATTACACGTTCTATCGAACTAGAGCATGTAATATTTCCACTATAAAACAAACATACCATACAAACGCTGTTGTGTGACGTAATCAGCATATAAAGGAAACAGAACTATACAGATAATACAAAAGACTCTTCTACAAAATGCATTTGAATATTTGTTGGAGGATTTTTTATTTTATTTAATCTCCTCTTGCTATTTCAGTATACACTTTCCAGAGGCAGAACTTTTTTCACTTTCTGCGATAAGATTTTTTAAGTGAATTTTCTTTCTGCAGGTCATTTTAAAATTCAATTAAATTTTAAATTAGGCTCAATTGCAATGTGTTGATAAAAGGAACACTCAAGTTAAAAATTAAACTTTCATGATTCAGATAGAGCTTGCAATTTTAAAAAACTTTCCAACTTGCTTCAATTAACAAAACGTGCACAGTCTTTTTATATTTACACGTTTTAAAGTCACCAGCTCCTACTGAGCATGTGCAAGAATTCACAGAATATATGCATTTGTAATTGACTGATGGCTGTCACATGGGGGGGAATTCTTATAGAAAAAGAGAAAGAAATGAAAGTGTACACACTACCAAAAAAAGACAGGGAATTAAGCACTCTTTTAGTCAAAAAACATATATATACTAGTTTTTAAATTTTTCCAAAAAATAATTTAAATCAAAAGAAAATAAAGAAATCTTTTTCCAACAGTATGAATAGAACAAAAATAAGTGCACAGTGCAGAAACAAAAAACAATCAATAATATCAACAAAAAACTGACATGAAATAAAAAAATGTATACACCTAGTAAAAGAAACAGTGGCGTCACTTTTATGAAGAAGATACTAATGATAGAGGATGGGAGAGACCTGCAACACCCAACCAGAGGGCAGCTCCGCCTTAATGCAGGAGGGTAAATGCTGTCATGGTTAATGCTGGGATCTATGCTTTAGGATCTATAATTAGGGACAAGCTCACTACAAGTGTTAATCCCCAAACTGGTAAAGCATTAACAAACATTATGTAGCAATCAAGGTGAATGAAATATATTCACATTCCAAGCAAATAACTTTGTGAACCTCTTCCCAGTTTTAATGTTTATATGCAGGAAAATTCCAAATATACTGATAGAAAGTGATGGCGTGTTACCGATCCTCAACACACGCAAATATGTATAAATTCATTCATATGAAACAGTAAAACTGTGAGTGTGTTGCACTTACCTTTGCAGAACTCACTACACTGAACTTGAAGAAATCTGTATGCAGGAGAGCGCCCATCCAGTTCTTGTACAAGTATATCAGATGATTTTAGAAGAAATACCTTTAATCCCACAGAGGGAGACTAAGGGACATGCTCCCCGCAATGCCTGAGGCTAGTTGTGGTTGAAATCCCTATGGAGATAACAGCTCACATAACAGGGTATTCCTATGTCCCTGTATAACTCAGCTTTCTGTGAAATCTCTTTTGTCTTGTTTGCTAATGATATGTCCCAGAGATAAAGGGTCTCACATTGGTCTGAGCTCCCAAACATACATCCATAAGCAAGTAGCTGTAACACCTCTGTTCTCAACCTTCTCTTGTGAGGCCAAGAACATAACTTGATAGAGATAGGGGTGTGGGAGGGATTTTAAACTTGTGTTGGTTCTTGGCCTCCTCCTAGAAGCGGGATTTATATCCCATGTTATGGAGCCCTGTGGACTATCATTTTACAAAAGAAAATCATGAGATCAACTGATATAAAATAGACCAATGTACTGCAATCTTCAGACAGTTCATTATGTATAAACAGATGAGAGCAGAAATAAAGCAATATTTAACAGAACAATAACATTTACTGAGCACTAGGGACCCCTGGCAACTTTGATTAACCTCACTGACTATTATGGCTTAGATTACAAGTGGAACACAAAAATATTTAACGCTATTGAGAGCCACAGCTCAAGTTAAATCAATAGCACTCCTATCCTTGAGTTCAAGTATATATATATATATATATATATATATATATATATATATATATATATATATATATATATATATATATATATATATATATACACACATACACACATACATACAAACAGACATACATACATATACACACACAATATTTTCTTCTGAGTAAAGAACAATAGTATTTAAAGAATTTCTAAAAACCAAAAAACATAATTTATGTAAGTACTTACCTGATAAATTAATTTCTTTCATATTGGCAAGAGTCCATGAGCTAGTGACATATGGGATATACAATCCTACCAGGAGGGGCAAAGTTTCCCAAACCTCAAAATGCCTATAAATACACCCCTCACCACACTCACAATTCATTTTAACGAATAGCCAAGCAGTGGGGTGATAAAGAAAGGAGTAGAAAGCATCAACAAAGGAAATTTGGAAATAATTGTGCTTTATACAAAAAAATCATAACCACCATAAAAAAGGGGGTGGGCCTCATGGACTCTTGCCAATATGAAAGAAATGAATTTATCAGGTAAGTTCTTACATAAATTATGTTTTCTTTCATGTAATTGGCAAGGGTCCATGAGCTAGTGACATATGGGATATCAATACCCAAGATGTGGAGTCACTAGAGAGGGAGGGAATAAAATAAAAACAGCCATATTCGGCTGAAAAAATAATTCACAACCCAAAAAATAAGTTTATTTTCACTTTTGAAAGAAAAAAACTTAAATCAAAAGCAGAAGAATCAAACTGAAACAGCTGCCTGAAGAACTTTTCTACCAAAAACTGCTTCCGAAGAAGCAAATACATCAAAATGGTAGAATTTAGTAAATGTATGCAAAGAGGACCGAGTTGCTGCTTTGCAAATCTGATCAACTGAAGCTTCATTCTTAAAAGCCCAAAAAGTGGAGACTGATCTAGTAGAATGAGCTGTAATTCTCTGAGGCGGGGATTGACCCGACTCCAAATAAGCTTGATGAATCAAAAGTTTCAACCAAGAAGCCAAGGAAATAGCAGAAGTTTTCTGACCTTTCCTAGGACCAGAAAATAAAACAAATAGACTGGAAGTCTTCCTGAAATTTTTAGTAGCTTCCACATAATATTTCAAAGCTCTTACCACATCCAAAGAATGTAAGGATCTTTCCAAAGAATTCTTAGGATTAGGACATAAAGAAGGGAAAACAATTTCTCTACTAATGTTGTTAGAATTCACAACCTTAGGTAAAAATTGAAAAGAAGTCCGCAAAACTGCCTTATCCTGATGAAAAATCAGAAAAGGGGACTCACAAGAAATAGCAGATAGCTCAGAAACTCTTCTAGCAGAAGAGATAGCCAAAAGGAACAACACTTTCCAAGAAAGTAGTTTAATGTCCAAAGAATGCATAGGTTCAAATGGAGGAGCCTGTAAAGCCTTCAGAACCAAATTAAGACTCCAAGGAGGAGAAATTGACTTAATGACAGGCTTAATACGTACTAAAGCCTGTACAAAACAGTGTATATCAGGAAGTATAGCAATCTTTCTGTGAAATAAAACAGAAAGAGCGGAGATTTGTCCTTTCAAGGAACTTGAAGACAAACCTTTATCCAAACCATCCTGAAGAAACTGCAAAATTCTAGGAATTCTAAAAGAATGCCAGGAGAATTTACGAGAAGAACACCATGAAATGTAAGTCTTCCAAACTCTATAATAAATCTTTCTAGAGACAGATTGACGAGCTTGTAACATAGTATTAATCACTGAATCAGAGAAACCTCTATGACTTAGAACTAAGCGTTCCATTTCCATACCTTCAAATTTAATGATTTGAGATCCTGATGGAAAAACGGACCTTGAGATAGTAGGTCCGGCCGTAAAGGAAGTGGCCAAGGCGGGCAACTGGACATCCGAACCAGATCCGCATACCAAAACCTGTGTGGCCATGCTGGAGCCACCAGCAACACAAAAGACTGTTCCATGATGATTTTGGAGATCACTCTTGGAAGGAGAACTAGAGGCGGGAAGATGTAAGCAGGTTGATAACACCAAGGAAGTGTCAGCGCATCCACTGCTTCCGCTTGAACATCCCTGGACCTGGACAGGTATCTGGGAAGTTTCTTGTTTAGATGAGAGGCCAAGAGATCTATCTCTGGAAGCCCCCACACATCTGAACAATCTGAGAAAACACATCTGGATGGAGAGACCACTCCCCTGGATGTAAAGTCTGGCGGCTGAGATAATCCGCCTCCCAATTGTCTACACCTGGGATATGCACCGCAGAGATTAGACAGGAGCTGGATTCCGCCCAAACAAGTATCCGAGATACTTCTTTCATAGCTTGGGGACTGTGAGTCCCACCCTGATGATTGACATAAGCCACAGTTGTGATATTGTCTGTCTGAAAACAAATGAACGGTTCTCTCTTTAGTAGAGGCCAGAACTGAAGAGCCCTGATAATTGCACGGAGTTCTAAAATATTTATTGGTAATCTCGCCTCTTGAGATTTCCAAACCCCTTGTGCTCTCAGAAACCCCCAAACAGCTCCCCAACCTGAAAGACTCGCATCTGTTGTGATCACAGTCCAGGTTGGGCGAACAAAAGAAGCCCCTTGAACTAAACGATGGTGATCTATCCACCATGTCAGAGAGTGTCGTACATTGGGATTCAAGGATATTAATTGTGATATCTTTGTATAATCCCTGCACCATTGATTCAGCATACAAAGTTGTAGAGGTCTCGTGAAAACGAGCAAAGGGGATTGCGTCCGATGCTGCAGTCATGAGACCTAAAACTTCCATGCACATAGCCACTGAAGGGAATGACTGAGACTGAAGGAGCCGACATGCTGCAACCAATTTTAAACGTCTCTTGTCTGTTAGAGACAGAGTCATGGACACTGAATCTATCTGGAAGCCTAAAAAGGTGACCCTTGTCTGAGGAATCAAGAAACTTTTTGGTAAATTGATCCTCCAACCATGTTTCCGAAGAAACAACACTAGTTGATTCGTGTGAGATTCTGCAGTATGTAAAGACTGAGCTAGTACCAAGATATCGTCCAAATAAGGAAACACCGCAATACCCTGTTCTCTGATTACAGATAATAGGGCACCCAGAACCTTTGAAAATATTCTTGGAGCTGTTGCTAGGCCAAATGGAAGAGCAACAAATTGGTAATGCTTGTCTAGAAAAGAGAATCTCAGAAACTGATAGTGTTCTGGATGAATCGGAATATGAAGGTATGCATCCTGCAGAATAGTCCTTATAGTCACCATCTTGAAAGTTGGTACTCTTACATAACGATTCAAAATTTTCAGATCCAGAACTGGTCTGAACAAATTTTCTTTCTTTGGTACAATAAATAGGTTTGAATAAAACCCCAAACCGTGTTCCTGAGGAGGAACTGGCATGATTACCCCTGAAGACTCCAGGTCTGAAACACACTTCAGAAAAGCCTGAGCTTTTACTGGATTTACAGGAATGTGTGAGAGAAAAAATCTTCTCACAGGAGGTCTTACTTTGAATCCTATTCGATACCCTTGAGAGACAATGCTCTGAATCCAGTGATTTTGGACAGATTTTATCCAAAAATCCTTGAAAAACCTAAATCTGCCCCCTACCAGCTGAGCCGGAATGAGGGCCGCACCTTCATGCAGACTTAGGGGCAGACTTTGGTTTCCTAAATGGCTTGGATTTATTCCAATTTGAGGAAGGCTTTCAACTGGAAGCAGATTCCTTGGGAGGAGGAATGAGTTTTTGTTCCTTGTTCTGACGAAAAGAACGAAAACGGTTAGAAGCCTTAGATTTACCCTTAGGTTTTTTATCCTGAGGCAAAAAAACTCCTTTCCCTCCAGTGATAGTTGAAATAATAGAATCCAACTGAGAACCAAATAAATTATTATCTTGGAAAGAAAGAGATAGTAATCTAGATTTAGATGTCATATCAGCATTCCAAGATTTAAGCCACAAAGCTCTTCTGGCTAATACAGCTAAAGACATGGATCTAACATCAATTTTGATAATATCAAAAATGGCATCACAAATAAAATGATTAGCATGTTGCAGTAAGCGAACAATGCTAGATATGTCAGAATCCAATTCATGTTGCGCTAAATTTTCCAACCAGAAAGTTGATGCAGCCGCAACATCACCCAAAGAAATAGCAGGTCTGAGAAGATGACCTGAATAGAAATAGGCCTTCCTTAGATAAGATTCAAGCTTCCTATCTAAAGGATCCTTAAAGGAAGTGCTATCTGCCATAGGAATAGTGGTACGTTTAGCAAGAGTAGAAATAGCCCCATCAACTTTGGGGATCTTTTCCCAAAACTCTATAGATTTTGCTGGTAAAGGATACAATCTCTTAAACCTCGAAGAAGGAATAAAGGAAGTACCTGGCTTATTCCATTCCCTAGAAATCATATCAGAAATAGCCTCAGGAATGGGAAAAACACCCGGGGAAACCACAGGAGGTTTAAAAACAGCATTTAAACGTTTATTAGACTGAACGTCAATAGGACTGGTTACCTCAATATCCAAAGTAATTAACACTTCTTTTAATAAAGAATGCATATACTCTATTTTAAATAAATAAGCAGATTTGTCAGTGTCAATATCTGAGGAAGGATCTTCTGTTTCAGATAGATCCTCATCAGAAGAGGATGAATTATTGTGTTGTTGGTCATTTGAAATTTCATCAGCTAAATGAGAAAAAAAGTTTTAAAAGACCTCTTACGTTTATTAGAAGGTGGAAATGCAGACAAAGCCTTCATAATAGAATCAGAAACAAATTCTTTAAAATTTACAGGTATATCATGCACATTAGAAGTTGAAGGAACTGCAACTGGCAATGTACTATTACTGATAGAAACACTATCTGCATGTAAAAGTTTATCATGACAACTATTACAAATGACATTCGGTGGAATAATTTCTACAATTTTACAACAAATGCACTTAGCTTTGGTAGAACCGATGTCAGGCAGCAATGTTCCAGCAGAAACTTCAGAGACAGGATCAGATTGGGACATCTTGCTCAATGTAAGAGAAAAAACAACATATAAAGCAAAATTATTTATTTCCTTAAATGACAGTTTCAGGAATGGGAAAAAATGCAAAAGCATAGGCCTCTTGATAGAGAAGAAAGCAGGAGGCAAACATCAATGGGGTATTGAAATAATGAAAAAAATTTGGCGCCAAGTATGACGCACAACGTAAACTTTTTGGCGACAAAAATGACCGGAAATGACACACTTGCGTCACTAATGACGCCGGCGTGTGAAAGATCTCGGCGTCACGTATGACGCCGGAAATGACAAAGTTGCGTCATAAACGTATTTTTTCACGCGAAAAAAGTTTGCGCCAAAAATGACGCAATAAAGTCTAACATTTGACGCACCCGCGGGCCTAACACCCGCAATTGCAAAAAGTAGTCAAATTGAAAAAAGACTAAACCCCAGGTAAGAAATAAATTTCTTAAAGTGTTTATATTCCCAAATATGAAACTGACAGTCTGCAGAAGGAAATACATGAACCTGACTCATGGCAAATATAAGTACAATACATATATTTAGAACTTTATATAATTGCATAAAGTGCCAAACCATAGCTGAGAGTGTCTTAAGTAATAAAAACATACTTACCAAAAGACACCCATCCACATAGAGCAGATAGCCAAACCAGTACTAAAACAGTTATTAGTAGAGGTAATGGTAAATTGAGAGTATATCGTCAATCTGAAAAGGGAGGTAGGAGATGAATCTCTACGACCGATAACAGAGAACCTATGAAATAGACCCCCGTTAGGGAAATCATTGTATTCAAATAAGTGATACTCCCTTCACGTCCCTCTGACATTCGCTGTACTCTGAGAAAAATCGGGCTTCAACAATGCTGAGAAGAGCATATCAACGTAGAAATCTTAGCACAAACTTACTTCACCACCTCCATAGGAGGCAAAGTTTGTAAAACTGAATTGTGGGTGTGGTGAGGGGTGTATTTATAGGCATTTTGAGGTTTGGGAAACTTTGCCCCTCCTAGTAGGATTGTATATCCCATATGTCACTAGCTCATAGACTCTTGCCAATTACATGAAAGAAATGGTGTTAACATTGTTTTAAAGTGATATGGTATATGGCAAAGTGTTTCACAGGGGAGGGCTTAAAGGTGTACACAGATATCTCTCACTTTGCACCGTTTCACAATAACACCTGTTAATAGTGATCACATGACCAGTATTGAGGAGATTATTTGCGGTTACGTGTGTGCATATTTGAACTGGCTCCTAACTTTTGAAACAAATATAAATCCAAAGTAATTACATAAACTATTCATGCTTCTACACTGTGTACAATGCCTCTCTGGAAAGGAAATAATGAAAACAGAGAAAAAAAGCAAACTTTAAAGGGCCATTATGATAGTGATAAAATTACATGTGACCAACGTCAACTTCTGATTAGAACAGCTGCAATTTCAACTCTGGGCCATCAGCGCTCTGCGGGTCCTGATTGGTACTTTAACTGTGTTTTTTCTTACATGATTTAGATAGAGCATACAATATTTAATCAACTTTCCAGTTTACTTCTATTATCAAATGTGTTTTGATCTCTTTGTATCTTTTGTAAAAGAAGCAGCAATGTACTACTGGGAGCTAGCTGATCATACCAGGTAAGCCAATAACAAAAGGCATATATGTGCAACCGCCAATCAGCAGCTAGCTCCCAGTAGTGCTTTGCTGCTGCTGAGCCTACCTAAGTATTCTTTTTAACAAAGGATATCAAGAGAATGAAGCAAATTTGATAATATAAATAAATTGGACAGTTGTTTAAAATTGCATGCTCTATCTAAATCATAAAATAAAAATTTGGGGTCGCTAGTGATAATATTGCATGCTCTAAATAGAGGTTGTCATTTTATCACTATAACAATACCCAGAACATAAACATATTTTAAATGGTTTACTCAATTACATAAGAACTTGAAAATGGGTTCTCATATGTGCACATACCGTGGATCCATGTCGGCCAAGAACCTCCCACTCTCCACTAGTAATGGCCACCTCTTCCTTTATGGGGCATCGGAAGTCATCTGAAAGAACAAGGTTGACAATGGTTATTTACAGTGTCTGCAGAAAAATGTCTGACATCTACTTTGTTTTAAGCCCCCAGAATAACGTGTTTAACAAAAGAGCAAACGTTGCATTAACATGGTATTTATTATGCCAACGGTTATGTAAAACACCTTATATATTATTTAATGGTTCGGTATTACCTTAAGTTATGTATTTAGGATTAGCAATCTATTTTTTTTAATGTTAGAAAGGCAATACACAGAATACAGACTCTCCAGCAAGAGGTAATGCATATTGGTCCTTGGATTAGCCTAGGGATAATCAACACGTCATATTTATTACAGAATACTGTAGATGTGTAAATGTCTCTGAACAGTTACATACAATACAGTGAAAATATATAACTTACATGTTATAACCCGATAACAGAATTTATGTTTACCTGATAAATTACTTTCTCCAACGGTGTGTCCGGTCCACGGCGTCATCCTTACTTGTGGGATATTCTCCTCCCCAACAGGAAATGGCAAAGAGCCCAGCAAAGCTGGTCACATGATCCCTCCTAGGCTCCGCCTACCCCAGTCATTCGACCGACGTTAAGGAGGAATATTTGCATAGGAGAAACCATATGATACCGTGGTGACTGTAGTTAAAGAAAATAAATTATCAGACCTGATTAAAAAAACCAGGGCGGGCCGTGGACCGGACACACCGTTGGAGAAAGTAATTTATCAGGTAAACATAAATTCTGTTTTCTCCAACATAGGTGTGTCCGGTCCACGGCGTCATCCTTACTTGTGGGAACCAATACCAAAGCTTTAGGACACGGATGAAGGGAGGGAGCAAATCAGGTCACCTAAATGGAAGGCACCACGGCTTGCAAAACCTTTCTCCCAAAAATAGCCTCAGAAGAAGCAAAAGTATCAAACTTGTAAAATTTGGTAAAAGTGTGCAGTGAAGACCAAGTCGCTGCCCTACATATCTGATCAACAGAAGCCTCGTTCTTGAAGGCCCATGTGGAAGCCACAGCCCTAGTGGAATGAGCTGTGATTCTTTCGGGAGGCTGCCGTCCGGCAGTCTCGTAAGCCAATCTGATGATGCTTTTAATCCAAAAAGAGAGAGAGGTAGAAGTTGCTTTTTGACCTCTCCTTTTACCAGAATAAACAACAAACAAGGAAGATGTTTGTCTAAAATCCTTTGTAGCATCTAAATAGAATTTTAGAGCGCGAACAACATCCAAATTGTGCAACAAACGTTCCTTCTTTGAAACTGGTTTCGGACACAGAGAAGGTACGATAATCTCCTGGTTAATGTTTTTGTTAGAAACAACTTTTGGAAGAAAACCAGGTTTAGTACGTAAAACCACCTTATCTGCATGGAACACCAGATAAGGAGGAGAACACTGCAGAGCAGATAATTCTGAAACTCTTCTAGCAGAAGAGATTGCAACTAAAAACAAAACTTTCCAAGATAATAACTTAATATCAACGGAATGTAAGGGTTCAAACGGAACCCCCTGAAGAACTGAAAGAACTAAATTGAGACTCCAAGGAGGAGTCAAAGGTTTGTAAACAGGCTTAATTCTAACCAGAGCCTGAACAAAGGCTTGAACATCTGGCACAGCTGCCAGCTTTTTGTGAAGTAACACAGACAAGGCAGAAATCTGTCCCTTCAGGGAACTTGCAGATAATCCTTTTTCCAATCCTTCTTGAAGGAAGGATAGAATCTTAGGAATCTTAACCTTGTCCCAAGGGAATCCTTTAGATTCACACCAACAGATATATTTTTTCCAAATTTTGTGGTAAATTTTTCTAGTTACAGGCTTTCTGGCCTGAACAAGAGTATTGATAACAGAATCTGAGAACCCTCGCTTCGATAAGATCAAGCGTTCAATCTCCAAGCAGTCAGCTGGAGTGAAACCAGGTTCGGATGTTCGAACGGACCCTGAACAAGAAGGTCTCGTCTCAAAGGTAGCTTCCAAGGTGGAGCCGATGACATAGTCACCAGATCTGCATACCAAGTCCTGCGTGGCCACGCAGGAGCTATCAAGATCACCGACGCCCTCTCCTGATTGATCCTGGCTACCAGCCTGTGGATGAGAGGAAACGGCGGGAACACATAAGCTAGTTTGAAGGTCCAAGGTGCTACTAGTGCATCCACTAGAGCCGCCTTGGGATCCCTGGATCTGGACCCGTAGCAAGGAACTTTGAAGTTCTGACGAGAGGCCATCAGATCCATGTCTGGAATGCCCCACAGCTGAGTGACTTGGGCAAAGATTTCCGGATGGAGTTCCCACTCCCCCGGATGCAATGTCTGACGACTCAGAAAATCCGCTTCCCAATTTTCCACTCCTGGGATGTGGATAGCGGACAGGTGGCAGGAGTGAGACTCCGCCCATAGAATGATTTTGGTCACTTCTTCCATCGCTAGAGAACTCCTTGTTCCCCCCTGATGGTTGATGTACGCAACAGTTGTCATGTTGTCTGATTGAAACCGTATGAACTTGGCCCTCGCTAGCTGAGGCCAAGCCTTGAGAGTATTGAATATCGCTCTCAGTTCCAGAATATTTATCGGTAGAAGAGATTCTTCCCGAGACCAAAGACCCTGAGCTTTCAGGGCTCCCCAGACCGCGCCCCAGCCCATCAGACTGGCGTCGGTCGTGACAATGACCCACTCTGGTCTGCGGAATGTCATCCCTTGTGACAGGTTGTCCAGGGACAGCCACCAACGGAGTGAGTCTCTGGTCCTCTGATTTACTTGTATCTTCGGAGACAAGTCTGTATAATCCCCATTCCACTGACTGAGCATGCACAGTTGTAATGGTCTTAGATGAATGCGCGCAAAAGGAACTATGTCCATTGCCGCTACCATCAACCCGATCACTTCCATGCACTGAGCTATGGAAGGAAGAGGAACGGAATGAAGTATCCGACAAGAGTCTAGAAGCTTTGTCTTTCTGGCCTCTGTCAGAAATATCCTCATTTCTAAGGAGTCTATTATTGTTCCCAAGAAGGGAACCCTTGTTGACGGAGATAGAGAACTCTTTTCCACGTTCACTTTCCATCCGTGAGATCTGAGAAAGGCCAGGACGATGTCCGTGTGAGCCGTTGCTTGAGGAAGGGACGACGCTTGAATCAGAATGTCGTCCAAGTAAGGTACTACAGCAATGCCCCTTGGTCTTAGCACAGCTAGAAGGGACCCTAGTACCTTTGTGAAAATCCTTGGAGCAGTGGCTAATCCGAAAGGAAGCGCCACGAACTGGTAATGCTTGTCCAGGAATACGAACCTTAGGAACCGATGATGTTCCTTGTGGATAGGAATATGTAGATACGCATCCTTTAAATCCACCGTGGTCATGAATTGACCTTCCTGGATGGAAGGAAGAATAGTTCGAATGGTTTCCATCTTGAACGATGGAACCTTGAGAAACTTGTTTAAGATCTTGAGATCTAAGATTGGTCTGAACCTTCCCTCTTTTTTGGGAACTATGAACAGATTGGAGTAGAACCCCATCCCTTGTTCTCTTAATGGAACAGGATGAATCACTCCCATTTTTAACAGGTCTTCTACACAATGTAAGAATGCCTGTCTTTTTATGTGGTCTAAAGACAACTGAGACCTGTGGAACCTCCCCCTTGGAGGAAGTCCCTTGAATTCCAGAAGATAACCTTGGGAGACTATTTCTAGCGCCCAAGGATCCAGAACATCTCTTGCCCAAGCCTGAGCGAAGAGAGAGAGTCTGCCCCCCACCAGATCCGGTCCCGGATCGGGGGCCAACATTTCATGCAGTCTTCGTAGCAGTGGCAGGTTTCTTGGCCTGCTTTCCCTTGTTCCAGCCTTGCATTGGTCTCCAAGCTGGCTTGGCTTGAGAAGTATTACCCTCTTGCTTAGAGGACGTAGCACCTCGGGCTGGTCCGTTTCTACGAAAGGGACGAAAATTAGGTTTATTTTTTGCCTTGAAAGGCCGATCCTGAGGAAGGGCGTGGCCCTTACCCCCAGTGATATCAGAGATAATCTCTTTCAAGTCAGGGCCAAACAGCGTTTTCCCCTTGAAAGGAATGTTAAGTAGCTTGTTCTTGGAAGACGCATCAGCCGACCAAGATTTCAACCAAAGCGCTCTGCGCGCCACAATAGCAAACCCAGAATTCTTAGCCGCTAACCTAGCCAATTGCAAAGTGGCGTCTAGGGTGAAAGAATTAGCCAATTTGAGAGCATTGATTCTGTCCATAATCTCCTCATAAGGAGGAGAATCACTATCGACCGCCTTTATCAGCTCATCGAACCAGAAACATGCGGCTGTAGCGACAGGGACAATGCATGCAATTGGTTGTAGAAGGTAACCCTGCTGAACAAACATCTTTTTAAGCAAACCTTCTAATTTTTTATCCATAGGATCTTTGAAAGCACAACTATCCTCTATGGGTATAGTGGTGCGTTTGTTTAAAGTGGAAACCGCCCCCTCGACCTTGGGGACTGTCTGCCATAAGTCCTTTCTAGGGTCGACCAAAGGAAACAATTTTTTAAAAATGGGGGGAGGGACGAAAGGAATACCGGGCCTTTCCCATTCTTTATTAACAGTGTCCGCCACCCGCTTGGGTATAGGGAAAGCTTCTGGGAGCCCCGGCACCTCTAGGAACTTGTCCATTTTACATAGTTTCTCTGGGATGACCAACTTGTCACAATCATCCAGAGTGGATAATACCTCCTTAAGCAGAATGCGGAGATGTTCCAACTTAAATTTAAATGCAATCACATCAGGTTCAGCCTGTTGAGAAATGTTCCCTGAATCAGTAATTTCTCCCTCAGACAAAACTTCCCTGGCCCCATCAGACTGGGTTAGGGGCCCTTCAGAGATATTAGTATCAGCGTTGCCATGCTCTTCAGTATCTAAAACAGAGCAGCCGCGCTTACGCTGACAAGTGTTCATTTGGGCTAAAATGTTTTTGACAGAATTATCCATTACAGCCGTTAATTGTTGCATAGTAAGGAGTATTGGCGCGCTAGATGTACTAGGGGCCTCCTGAGTGGGCAAGACTTGTGTAGACGAAGGAGGGAATGATGCAGTACCATGCTTACTCCCCTCACTTGAGGAATCATCTTGGGCATCATTGTCATTATCACATAAATCACATTTATTTAAATGAATAGGAATTCTGGCTTCCCCACATTCAGAACACAGTCTATCTGGTAGTTCAGACATGTTAAACAGGCATAAACTTGATAACAAAGTACAAAAACGTTTTAAAATAAAACCGTTACTGTCACTTTAAATTTTAAACTGAACACACTTTATTACTGCAATTGCGAAAAAACATGAAGGAATTGTGCAAAATTCACCAAATTTTCACCACAGTGTCTTAAAGCCTTAAAAGTATTGCACACCAAATTTGGAAGCTTTAACCCTTAAAATAACGGAACCGGAGCCGTTTTAAACTTTAACCCCTTTACAGTCCCTGGTATCTGCTTTGCTGAGACCCAACCAAGCCCAAAGGGGAATACGATACCAAATGACGCCTTCAGAAAGTCTTTTCTAAGTGTCAGAGCTCCTCTCACATGCGACTGCATGCCATGCCTCTCAAAAACAAGTGCGCCACACCGGCGCGAAAATGAGGCTCTGCTTATGCTTTGGGAAAGCCCCTAAGGTATAAGGTGTCTAATACAGTGCCTGCCGATATTATTATATCAAAATACCCAGATAAAATGATTCCTCAAGGCTAAATATGTGTTAATAATGAATCGATTTAGCCCAAAAAAAGTCTACTGTCTTAATAAGCCCTTGTGAAGCCCTTATTTACGATCGTAATAAACATGGCTTACCGGATCCCATAGGGAAAATGACAGCTTCCAGCATTACATCGTCTTGTTAGAATGTGTCATACCTCAAGCAGCAAGAGACTGCATACTGTTCCCCCAACTGAAGTTAATTGCTCTCAACAGTCCTGTGTGGAACAGCCATGGATTTTAGTTACGGTTGCTAAAATCATTTTCCTCATACAAACAGAAATCTTCATCTCTTTTCTGTTTCTGAGTAAATAGTACATACCAGCACTATTTCAAAATAACAAACTCTTGATTGAATAATAAAAACTACAGTTAAACACTAAAAAACTCTAAGCCATCTCCGTGGAGATGTTGCCTGTACAACGGCAAAGAGAATGACTGGGGTAGGCGGAGCCTAGGAGGGATCATGTGACCAGCTTTGCTGGGCTCTTTGCCATTTCCTGTTGGGGAGGAGAATATCCCACAAGTAAGGATGACGCCGTGGACCGGACACACCTATGTTGGAGAAAATAGGATAGACATTCTCAAATATAGGGTATAACATATGGTATAAATTAGCGCTGCAGAATCTGTTAGCGCTCTACACATAACCGATAATAATAAATATACAATTTTGCGGTATTGTTTAATACTTGACAGTTCCTAGATCTGCTGTTTGCACATTCTTAATATTCTGATATAAAGTCTGCCAGAGAGCTAACGTCAGGCTGTTCCAAGTTACGAAACCATGAAAAAAGCAAACTAGTAGTATAATTAAAGGACTTTGCAATAATCTATTATTGATCATCGGAAAAATGCACTCTCTTTTTAGAATTGCCGATGTATATGTCACATTCATGAAATGTGTACAGATCAAAATTTTCAAAAATAAAAAACAAAATGTATGCTTACCTGATAAAATTATTTCTTTCCGGATAGTCCACAGCGTCCTCAATTACTGTTGGGAATATCACTCCTGGCCAGCTGGAGGAGGCAAAGAGCACCACAGTCAAACTGTTAAGTATCACTTCCCTTCCCACAAACCCCAGTCATTCGACCAAAGGTAAATGGAGTAAAAGGAGCAACACAAGGTGCAGAGGTGCCTGAGGTTTAGTCAAAAATAACTGGTTTAAAATAAAGAGCGGGGCCGTGGACTCACCATATCCGGAATTTTTTTTATCAGGTAAGCATACATTTTGTTTTCTTTCCTAAGATATGGTGAGTCCACAGCGTTCTCAATTACTGTTGGGAACCAATACCCAAGCTAGGGGACACAGGAGACTAGGGAGGGACAAGACAGGTATATCTAGACAGAAGTCACCACCGCTTGAAGAACCTTTCTCCCAAAAGAGGCCTCAGCCGAGGCAAAAGTATTGAATTTATAAAATTTAAAAAAAGTATGCAAGGAAGACCAAGTTGCAGTCTTGCAAATCTGTTCTACAGAAGCTTCATTTTTGAAAGCTCAAGAAGAGGAGAGAGCCCTAGTAGAATGAGCCGTAATTCTCTCAGGAGGTTACTGTCCAGCAGTTTTATAAGCCAAAGGAATTATACTTCTCAACCAGAGAGAAAGAGTAATAGCTGTACCAAAAATTTCACCTCCTCCATTGACAGAGGCAAAGAGAATGACTGGGGTTTGTGGGAAGAGAAGTGATACTTAACAGTTTGACTGTGGTGCTATTTGCCTCCTCCTGCTGACCAGGAGTGATATTCCCAACAGTAATTGAGGATGCCGTGGACTCACCATATGTTAAGAAAGAAAAGGCTTTTTTTAGGTTATAATATTTTTATTGAGGTTTTAAAGAAGCAAGACATAACAAAATATCAAAGAAGGAACAGATTCCACCATCTGTACATATTTAAACAAATCAAAACATCAAAAATATTACAAAATAATTCTTTGTCTAACAAATGTCTACTGAAAATGTGTATTTTCTTTCCCCTCTCTTTTCTTCACTCCTTTCCTACCCCTTCCCTCCCCTGTCCCCCTTCTCCCTATAACCATATCTTTGGTTAAGTTCCACATGTTACATGCGTATTAAAACAAGTAATATAATCAGCATCCAAAATACAGCACACAAAAGAAGAAGAAAAAAAAAAAAAGAGAAAAGGATTCCCCTCCACCACCGCTTTAATCTGCCCATGTAATGGGGAAACTACCTGTTAGCAATGCCATACTGAAGAAATCAGACTTCCTAAATGGGAATATAATCTGCCTTTGTACTCCCTCTGGAAATGTCAATATAACCTTTAACCATTTCTGGAAATAGTAATTAACTCTTCTCTCTTGCGTCATATTAAGCTCAAATTGTTCAAGATGTAGCTGGATTAGTATTTTCTTCTTAAATTCTCGAAAAGTAGGACTGTGTTTAGATTTCCATGATCTTAGAATGATATTTCGTCCAATTAAAATTGTTGTATTAACTAATCTTATGTTATCTATTTCCTTTGTATATTTGTAAAGAAAGAATATACCTTTACTCTCAAATTTGAGCTTTTTCCCAAGAAATCTATTTACCCAGTAATTAATTCTATTCCAGAATTTGTGTACCCTGGGACAGGACCAGAAACAATTATTAAGATCTGCTTTCAGTAAACCACATCTGGAACAGTCCATGGCTGGACCACCTAGAGATGTCTGCTGGCGTATTATAAGCCTTATTAATTACTCTTACATGAGATTCTCTCCAGCTACTTGAGCTAGTAGATTTATGCACTATTTCTTCCACTGTAATCTCGTTAAAGTCTTTAAGCCATTTTAAATTAATCTTGATTGGTGTCTATAGCCCCCAAGGACCAATTATTCCCATACTTCTCTAATAATCGAAAATAATAGTGTCTCACTTGCAGATATGCGTAGAATTCTTTAGACGGAATGGTATAGACTATCAAAGGATTTAATTGTCTGTAGTTCTATATCTTCTAACTGGAATACGAATCTTAAGCCTTTCTGTTCCCATTTCCTAAAGATTTTAGAGGTTAGACCGGGTATGAATTCTGCATTAACTACAATAGTCAGATAGTATGATATCGGATTGTTGATCTCTAAATCTTGGTTGCATTTAATCCAAGCGACAACTACATTGAGTATTGTTTTTTTCATTACTATCTCTTTGGGTATATTTTTGAGGTTGGAGTGTAATAATCCTTTAAGTGAGAAAGGAGATCATGTTTTGTTCCATCTGTGAGTATGAGAGTAAATCCTTCCCTGTTAACCAATCACTGGCAATCTTCACCATAAAAGATGAGTCTTTCCCCCTTTCCAAATAAAATATGTGCAGTCTGAGTAAAAATGGTTCAGGTCAGTTTCCTTAATGAATATAGGGAGATTCTGACAAAGATATAGGATTTTAGGGAGGAGTATCATCTCAATTAGCAGCAGTTTAGCTGATATGCTTAATCATCCATCTGGGTTCTTACTTAATATAATACCTAGATACCGGATCTGTTCTTTTACCTCCTTAAAAGGTGTACTAGGCTTTTTTTTTTAATGCTAACATTCTTTATCGTGCCTATCTACTTAGCATTCAAATTCATGTGACTAAATATAACTGCGGAAGAGTTTATTTCTGCATTAAGTTCTCACGTGTAACTAGGTTTACCATAATATTAGTGACTCATAACTCCACTATAAATTACTGATTCCAGCTACCGTTTTTATTCATTTGCTGGATTTAGTGGTGATACTTTATTAGACTCTAGATAAAATCACACCACTATAAAACATAAATTATGCTTACCTGATAATTTCATTTACATCTTAATTGGAGGAGAGTCCACCGCTTCCTTCATTACTTGTGGAAACAAATACCCAAGCTCTAGAGGACACTGAATGAAAAAAATGGGAGGGTAAAAGGAGGCGGACCCTATACTGAGGGCAACACAGCCTGCAGAACCTTTTTCCCAAAAGCTGCTTCCGCCGAAGCAAAAACGTCAAATTTATAAAATTTTGCAAAAGTATGTAAGGAAGACCATCTATCAGTTCCGCCTGGGGATCCCTGGATCACGACCCGTATCTGGGTAGCTTGCAATTGAGTCTGGACACCATGAGAGCTATCTCCGGTGTCCCCCATCTGCTGCAGATCTCTGCGAACATCTCGGGATGGAGGAACCATTCCCCTGGATGTAAAGTCTGTCTGCTCAGAAAATCCGCTTCTCAGTTGTCCACACCCGGAATGTGGATCGCTGAGAGCGAACAATTGTGAGTCTCCACCCACTCCATAATCCGAGATACTTCCCTCATGGCCAGGAAGCTTCTCATCCCCCTGATGGTTTATGTAAGCCACAAGGTAATGTTGTCCGACTGGAATCTGATGAATCGGGACAACCCCAGAAGGGGCCAAGCCCTCAGAGTGTTGAATATCACTCAAAGTTCCAAAATATTTATCGGTAGCCTCAATTCTTCTCAAGTCCATCTGCCTTGTGCCCTTTTGACACCCCAAACCGCTCCCCATCCTGATAGACTTGCATCCGTGGTCACAATCTCCCAGAATGTTCTCAAATAGGATGTCCCCTGAGACAACTGGCCCGGTCAGGTCCACCAAGATAGGGACTCCCTCACCGGTCTGTTTAGAGATATCTGTTGGGACAGATCTGAATGATCGCCATTCCATTGTCTCAACATGCACAGCTGAAGAGGTCTGAGATGGAACCTGGCAAATGGAATGACATCTATGCTGGATACCATGAGCCTGATCACCTCCATACACCTGGCCACAGTTGTCTCTGAGGATGTCTAAAGAGCTAGACAGTTGGAAGCAAGCTTGCAGCGTCTCTGATCTGTCAAAAATATCTTCATGGCTGAAGAATCTATTATCATATCCAGGAATTCCACCCTGTTGCTGGGGACCAATGAACTCTTTCCTACGTTTATCTTCCACCCGTGGGCCCGAAGGAGAAGAGCTCTCGAGTGATCCTCCGCAAGACTGTAGGATGGAGCCTGGACCAGGATATCGTCCAGATAAGGTGCAAGTGCAATTCCTCTGGCTCTCGCTACTGCGAGAAGAGCTCTAAGAACCTTTGTGAAGACTCTTGGGACAGTCGCCAGACCAAACAGAAGGGCCACAAACTGGAAGTGCTGGTCCAGGAAGGCGAATCTTAGAAACCTGAAGTGATCCTTTTGGATTGGAACATGAAGGTAAGCGTCCTTCAGGTCTATAGTCATCATGAATTGCCCCTCTTGAACAAGGGGCAACATTTACCTGATCGTCTACATCTTGAAAGACGGAACTGACAAAAATTTGTTTAGGGCCTTTAGGTCCAGAATTGGACGGAACGTGCCCTTCTTTGGGACACGAAAAGGTTTGATTAATACCCCAGGCCTCTTTCTGCTGGAGGGACCGGGACGATTACTCCGAGAGATCCCTCACACACCCCAGGAAAGCGTCTCTCTTTTCTGGTCTTGAAGATATGTTTGACAGGAGGAATCTGCCTCTGGTCGGATAAGACTTGAAACCTATCCTGTAACCCTGAGATACAACCTTCGGAACCCAAGGGTCTAAAATGTCTCTTCTCCCGGCCTCTGCAAAAAGAGATAGTCTGCACCCTAAACGATCCGAAGACGGACCGGGGGCTGCCCCTTCATGCCGGCTTTGATTCAACGGGCTTCTTATTCTGCTTGGACTTGTTCCAAGAGTTAGCTGGCTTCCAAGATCCCTTGGATTGCTCCGACTTTGCGGCAGGCTGCTGGCGCTGAGACTTGTCCGCACGAAGGGGACAAAAAGTAGATCCCATAGATTTAGCCTTCTTATCCGGAGGCAAGAAGGCACCCTTGCCACTCGTGACCGTAGATATGATAGAATCCAGGCCCGTGCCAAACAAAACCTTCCCCTTGAATGGGAGGGAAAGCAAGCGAGACTTAGAAGCTATGTCCGCAGACCAAGACTTTAGCCACAGAGCCCTGCGGGCTAAAATAGAAAAACCTGACGTCTTAACATGCAGATTATTTGCCTGAATGCTAGAATCACAAATTAACGAATGCACCACTCTTAAGGCCATGATTCGTTCTAGAATTTCATCAAGTGGAGACTCCACCTCGACCATAGCTGATAGAGCATCACACCAGTATGTAGCTGCACCAGCCAACACAGCGACTGCCGCTGCCGGTTGAAAAATGAACACCGTGAGTTGGAACATCTTCCGCAGCATGGATTCCATCTTTTTATCCATGGGTTCCTTGAAAGAGGAGCTATCCTCTAGCGAAATAGTCGTTCTCTTAGCGAGCGTGGAGATAGCACCATTCACCTTAGGTACAGCTCCCCAAAGTTCAAGCTGTGCGTCCGGAACGGGGAAAAGCTTTTTAAAAGAAGAAGAGGGGGAAAATTGCGAACCAAGTTTCTACCCATTCATTCTTAATAATGTTAGCCATTTTGACTGGAACCAGGAAGGCCTGGGGCACTACCCTGTCCTCATAAACCCTATCCAGTTTAGGGATCAAAGCAAATGCTCCATCTTAAATATGAAACCTGGCTCCTCCCGGACGGAGGCCTAGATGTAGCCGATGCCGGAGTTGTCCACCTCAGTGGATAATCTGTCCGAGACATCCAGCGGAGTCGAAGACCCCTGAGATGAATAGCAGTGATGTACCTTCCTCTTAGTAGGGTGAGGCATCGCATTAATGGCCGCAGAAACTGCCGTCTGTAATTAATCAGCGAAGTCTGGAGGCCAAAGGACCCCTCCCGCAGGAGGATTAGTAAGGCCCTGGGGAACTGCTTGTGTAATCGGAGATGATTGCAGGGAACGCACCTCACGGGTCAGGGAGCCCTCAGAGGTGGACGGCTCAGTCATACTAAATACCTTATTCTTTTTGGAAATAGCAATACTGTCAAAGCATGTGGAACAGAGCTGCATAGGCGGTTCGACTGGAACCTCCTCACAATATACACAGTTAATGGGTTTGGATAAAGATTGAGTATCCTCTAACATACTAGAGTCCTCCATAGCTTGCGCCTTTATTACGGACTTGATAAAAAATAAATGCTACCTTTGTATCTCAATGTCCGGGGCACTCACCACCTGCTATGACCCGGACTACAAGAAACAGCTTTTGTCTTCTTAAAACACAGGTCGAGAAAGAGGAAGTAGCAGAGGCCACACCCGGTCACATGGAGTGCCATGCAGGACCGCCCCTGCACTCGAGAGAAGGACGCGCCAAAAAAAAACTGCCTCAATCTCTCACTAATGAACTGTGTTCCACACTGACGGAGCCACATCTCACACAAATGCAGTAAAAAAACACAATAAATAATATTATGTATAATATTATGTATAATAATATCCCTGCTGTTCAACAGCCCCCTTCCGAGGGTATTACGCTAGATTCTATAAAGATAAAAGGAGCCACACTGTGGCCCTGTCTTCTTGCGTTATAAAAAAAAAAAAAAATATATATATATATATATATATATATATATATATATATATATATATATATATATATATATATATGAAACAATCTTACCAGAATCAACGCCGTGGAACAGGAAAACGGCCCTTCAAGTGTGACAGGGTAGTAGCATCGCTCCTGACATGGATATGAGAGAAGAAAAGCAAGCAGCGAATCTCGTGAACGCTGATTGCTAATGGAGCTGTTAAACTGAGTCGGGATGGTTTCGCAGAAAAACTCTCCCTGCGTCTCCGGACTCTAACATTCACCATGCTCTCACTGAGAGGCTGACAGGACTACTTAAAACTCCAGTCCCATTCAGAAGAGTACTACCTTCCATAAGAGACGTCTCTGAATCTTCTGACACTTCTCTGCCAACCTCCTGTGATGAAAGGAATGAGGGAAGTGGGGGAGGTATTTAAGCCTTTGGCTGGGGTGTCTTTGCCTCCTCCTGGTGGCCAGGTTCTTAATTCCCACAAGTAATGAATGAAGCAGTGGACTCTCCTCCCATTAAGATGGAAATGCAATTATAGGTTTAACTGGTAGTCCAGCATGCATAAACATTACATTTGCTTTTATTTGACATACATAATGCTGGATTTGGTCATTACTACAGATAGATGCATTGTGACTTACTGAGTCCCAGCACATCAGAACCTCCTTTGCCGGAACCACCTGCTCTTAGTACACTGGTAATACGGTAAAGGTGTCTGAAGCCTGTCTTGCACTCAGAGGCAAAAAGGAACTGAATCTCATCATCTCTGGTTTGAGGGAAGAAGTGCAGGATGTCATGAATCTGCAGAGTCACATGATGGAGCAAAAGAAAAGATGAAAATTACAAAGTGAATCATTTGTAAAGTAAAAGCAAGATCTATTAGCAAAAAGGGAACTTTTATTATTGCCCTTTGCAAATTCACACAGCATCTACAAAGTCCCCCCATGTTATTTTATATACACACACACTATTTTGTGAAACAAAAGGTCCAAAAACACATTACAAATGAATTACAAAGTATAGTTACACTCATAATAACATAATAAAAATTATTCCAGAAAAACAGTGCACACAAATGTTATAAAGGTTCAAAGATATGAGATCTCAGGTGTTAGAAACAAAAAGACCAGCAAAGGGGTTTAACATATATATATATATATATATATATATATATATATATATATATATATATATATATATATATATATATATATATATATATATATATATATATATAAAGATGGCAATGTATGTGTATACATGTCTACATATGTGTACATATTTATATATGTCTACATATTTATTTGTGAGCATATATGTATTTACAGACATATATACATATATATATATATATATATATATATATATATACACACAAATAAACACATAAATAACATAAATAAATATGTACAAATATATAGACATATATAGAAGTGCATTGGATCCCTTTGCAGTTAAAGATATATGAATTACACATTTTTTTTCTTTCATGATTCAGATAGAGCATGCAATTTTAAGCAACTTTCTAATTTAATCCTAGTATCATTTTTTCTTTATTCCCTTGGTATCTTTAAGGGCAAAAATATAAAGCTTAGGAGCATTTTTTGTACAGCACCTGAATAGTGCTTGCTGATTGGTGGCTATTTATTTAATGCCTGCTCTATCTGAATCATGAAACAAAAACATTTTGGGTTTCATATTCCTTTAACCCTTTCACTGCCGGGACTTCAGACAAAAACTTGCCCAAAATACCAGAGCATTTTTAAAAAAAAAAAATGCAATCACTCCATTAACCCTTTGAGTGCAAAGCACTTTCCCACCTGGGTGCTAATATTTTCTATGTTTTTTCACTTTTGATACAGACCACCAATAATTACACTGTTGGAAAGGTTAGGCAATTACCTTTCCAACAGTGGGTCTTGGGGGTCTGTAGCTGCTTAGATGCATTAGATACAGGCTTCTAAGCAGCATGCCCCCTCCTCCTATACTTAACATTGTTAAGTAAAAATAAAGTTGCACGGTGACGTCATCACGTCATTGCGCGCGATGTCACCGCGCATCACGTGAAGCCCCGGCGATGCCTGTCACTCTACAGGCACGATCGCCGGGGTAGGAGCGGTTAGGAGCCCCCAGATCTCCCTCAAGGTGGGAGAGTGCTCTGAGCCGTCATTAGCACCAGAGTGAGAAACTCTGTGAAGGCTCAGAGCCATCATTAGCACTTTTTTACCTATCAAATCTATATATATTTTTAAAGTAGAGAACTCAGGGTATTGATCTAGGCCTATTTTGCTATATTTCATGCCACCATTTTATCGCCAAATGCTATCAAATAAAAAAAATTGGTACTTTTTTTTTCATAAACTTTGGGTTTCTCATAGAAATTATTTACATACTGCTTGTGCAATCATGAAACAAATATTTGTAAAAGTTTCCCTGTGATCCCCTTTGTTCAGAAATAGCAGACATATATGGCTTTGCCATTGCTTTTTAGTCATTAGAAGGCTGCTAATTGCAGCTGCGCAACACATTTTATTATTCCCGGCAGTGAAGTGGTTAATTAGGTAGCTTAAAAACAGAATTTATGTTTACCTGATAAATTACTTTCTCCAACGGTGTGTCCGGTCCACGGCGTCATCCTTACTTGTGGGATATTCTCTTCCCCAACAGGAAATGGCAAAGAGCCCAGCAAAGCTGGTCACATGATCCCTCCTAGGCTCCGCCTACCCCAGTCATTCGACCGACGTTAAGGAGGAATATTTGCATAGGAGAAACCATATGTTACCGTGGTGACTGTAGTTAAAGAAAATAAATTATCAGACCTGATTAAAAAAACCAGGGCGGGCCGTGGACCGGACACACCGTTGGAGAAAGTAATTTATCAGGTAAACATAAATTCTGTTTTCTCCAACATAGGTGTGTCCGGTCCACGGCGTCATCCTTACTTGTGGGAACCAATACCAAAGCTTTAGGACACGGATGAAGGGAGGGAGCAAATCAGGTCACCTAAATGGAAGGCACCACGGCTTGCAAAACCTTTCTCCCAAAAATAGCCTCAGAAGAAGCAAAAGTATCAAATTTGTAAAATTTAGAAAAAGTGTGCAGTGAAGACCAAGTCGCTGCCTTACATATCTGATCAACAGAAGCCTCGTTCTTGAAGGCCCATGTGGAAGCCACAGCCCTAGTGGAGTGAGCTGTGATTCTTTCAGGAGGCTGCCGTCCGGCAGTCTCATAAGCCAATCGGATAATGCTTTTAATCCAGAAGGAGAGAGAGGTAGAAGTTGCTTTTTGACCTCTCCGTTTACCAGAATAAACAACAAACAAAGACAAAGTTTGTCTGAAATCCTTAGTAGCTGCTAAGTAAACTTTGAGAGCACGAACTACATCCAAGTTGTGCAACAAACGTTCCTTCTTTGAAACTGGATTAGGACACAAAGAAGGCACAACTATCTCCTGGTTAATGTTTTTGTTAGAAACAACTTTTGGAAGAAAACCAGGTTTAGTACGCAAAACCACCTTATCTGCATGGAACACCAGATAAGGAGAAGAACACTGCAGAGCAGATAATTCTGAAACTCTTCTAGCAGAAGAAATTGCAACCAAAAACAAAACTTTCCAAGATAATAACTTAATATCAACGGAATGTAAGGGTTCAAACGGAACCCCCTGAAGAACTGAAAGAACTAGGTTGAGACTCCCAGGAGGAGTCAAAATTTTGTAAACAGGCTTGATTCTAACCAGAGCCTGAACAAAGGCTAGAACATCCGGCACAGCTGCCAGCTTTTTTGTGAAGTAACACAGACAAGGCAGAAATCTGTCCCATCAAGGAACTTGCAGATAATCCTTTTTTCAATCCTTCTCCAGAGAATAACCTTGGGAGACTATTTCTAGCGCCCAAGGATCCAGAACATCTCTTTCCCAAGCCTGAGCGAAGAGAGAGAGTCTGCCCCCCACCAGATCCGGTCCCGGATCGGGGGCCCGCATTTCATGCTGTCTTGGTAGCAGTGGCAGGTTTCCTGGCCTGCTTTCCTTTGCTCCAGCCTTGCATAGGTCTCCAGGCTGGATTGGCTTGAGAAGTATTACCTTCCTGCTTAGAGGACGTAGCCCTTGGGGCTGATCCGTTTCTGCGAAAGGGACGAAACTTAGGTTTATTTTTGGTCTTGAAAAGACCTATCCTGAGGAAGGGCGTGGCCCTTGCCCCCAGTGATATCAGAGATAATCTCTTTCAAGTCAGGGCCAAAGAGTGTTTTCCCCTTGAAAAGAATGTCAAGCAATTTGTTCTTGGAAGATGCATCCGCTGCCCAAGATTTTAACCAAGCGCTCTGCGCCACAATAGCAAACCCAGAATTTTTTCGCCGCTAACCTAGCCAATTGCAAGGTGGCGTCTAGGGTGAAAGAATTAGCCAATTTAAGAGCACGAATTCTGTCCATAATCTCCTCATAAGAAGAAGAATTACTAATAATCGCCTTTCCTAGCTCATCAAACTAGAAACACGCGGCTGCAGTGACAGGGACAATGCATGCAATTGGTTGTAGAAGGGAACCTTGCTGAACAAACATCTTTAGCAGACCTTCTAATTTTTTATCCATAGGATCTTGGAAAGCACAACTATCTTCTATGGGTATAGTGGCGCGCTTGTGTAGAGTAGAAACCGCCCCCTCGACCTTGGGGACTGTCTGCCATCAGTCCTTTCTGGGGTCGACTATAGGAAAACAATTTTATAAATATGGGGGGAGGTACTAAAGGTATACCGGGCCTGTCCCATTCTTTACTAACAATGTACGCCACCCGCTTGGATATAGGAAAAGCTTCGGGGGGCCCCGGGGCCACTAAGAACTTTTCCATTTTACATAGTGGTTCTGGAATGACCAGATAATCACAATCATCCAAATTGGATAACACCTCCTTAAGCAGAGCGCGGAGATGTTCCAACTTAAATTTAAAAGTAATCACATCAGGTTCGGCTTGTTGAGAAATGTTTCCTGAATCTGAAATTTCTCCCTCAGACAAAACCTCCCTGGCCCCCTCAGATTGGTGTAGGGGCCCTTCAGAAACCATATCATCAGCGTTCTCATGCTCTACAGAATTTTCTAAAACAGAGCAGTCGCGCTTTCGCTGATAAGTGGGCATATTGGCTAAAATGTTTTTGATAGAATTATCCATTACAGCCGTTAAATGTTGCATAGTAAGGAGTATTGGCGCACTAGATGTACTAGGGGCCTCCTGTATGGGCAAGACTGGTGTAGACGAAGGAGGGGATGATGCAGTACCATGCTTACCCCCCTCACTTGAGGAATCATCTTGGGCATCATTTTTACTAAATTTTTTAATGACATAAAATACATATAGTTAAATGAGAAGGAACCTTGGTTTCCCCACAGTCAGAACACAATCTATCTGGTAGTTCAGACATGTTAAACAGGCATAAACTTGATAACAAAGCACAAAAAACGTTTTAAAATAAAACCGTTACTGTCACTTTAAATTTTAAACTAAACACACTTTATTATTGCAATTGCGAAAAAGTATGAAGGAATTGTTCAAAATTCACCAAAATTTCACCACATTGTCTTAAAGCCTTAAAAGTATTGCACACCAAATTTGGAAGCTTTAACCCTTAAAATAACGGAACCGGAGCCGTTTTTATATTTAACCCCTTTACAGTCCCTGGAATCTGCTTTGCTGAGACCCAACCAAGCCCAAAGGGGAATACGATACCAAATGATGCCTTCAGAAAGACTTTTCTATGTATCAGAGCTCCACACACATGCAGCTGCATGCCATGCTGTCCTCAAAAACAAGTGCGCCATACCGGCGCGAAAATGAGGCTCTGACTATGATTAGGGAAAGTCCCTAAAGAATAAGGTGTCTAAAACAGTGCCTGCCGATATAATCATATCAAAATACCCAGAATAAATGATTCCTCAAGGCTAAATAAGTGTTAATAATGAATCGATTTAGCCCAGAAAAAGTCTACAGTCTTAATAAGCCCTTGTGAAGCCCTTATTTACTATCTTAATAAACATGGCTTACCGGATCCCATAGGGAAAATGACAGCTTCCAGCATTACATCGTCTTGTTAGAATGTGTCATACCTCAAGCAGTAAGAGACTGCACACTGTTCCCCCAACTGAAGTTAATTGCTCTCAACAGTCCTGTGTGGAACAGCCATGGATTTTAGTTACGGTGCTAAAATCATTTTCCTCATACAAACAGAAATCTTCATCTCTTTTCTGTTTCTGAGTAAATAGTACATACCAGCACTATTTTAAAATAACAAACTCTTGATTGAATAATAAAAACTACAGTTAAACACTAAAAAACTCTAAGCCATCTCCGTGGAGATGTTGCCTGTACAACGGCAAAGAGAATGACTGGGGTAGGCGGAGCCTAGGAGGGATCATGTGACCAGCTTTGCTGGGCTCTTTGCCATTTCCTGTTGGGGAAGAGAATATCCCACAAGTAAGGATGACGCCGTGGACCGGACACACCTATGTTGGAGAAAGGTTAATGTTAGCTTTAGTGTAGAGATAAGCCTTCTACCCGACACTCTCCAACCCCTGATCCCTACCTGATCCCTTCCAAAGAGCTCTCTTCCCTCCCCCACTAGTAACCCCCATCTTAAGTACTGGCAGTCTGCCAGTATGAAAAAAATAAAGTTTTTTTTGTTTTTTTTTTAAATAAAATGTTTTAAGTGTATTTTTTTAAAAAAATTATCCAGTGTAGGATTCCCGCTTACCCCCCAACCAGCTCACTAAACTTCCCCCTCTGTTAGACGCCATCTTAGGTACTGGCAGCTGTCACCGTCTGTAACGATCAGGCATCTGCCCTCATATAGAGGCAGAGCACCGATAGCGCTCCGTCTCCATATGCGGCAGATGCCTGAAGCTTCAGGAGCTCCAGCTCTCGGCTGTAACTTAACAGCCGAAAGTGCTGGAGCTTCCTGAAGCAACAACGTATGTATACGTTGTATTGGGTTAAGGGGTTAAGTAGATGAAAACATGTTAAAGCATATTTATGCAATATTCATATTCAATAAAGGTTTTAACTATGTATTTACTGTAAGTTTTTCACATTCCAATGTAGTGCCCATAGCAGAATATGTTCTATGTATTTACAAATAGATATTCGTGTGTGTGTGTGTAGATATACATTGTACCAACAAAAAAAAACAGATATACGTAGAAATATGTATTTATGAATAAATAGAACATATTCTGTTATTTGAAGAACATTGGGATGGGAAATATTTATATGTTAACATTATTGTTACCAGAATAGAAAACAAACACAGTACGAGGAATTGCATACATTTATCCAGATGTCTGTTGTTTCTTCATAGATAATAAGTGGTGTTACAGAGTCAACTACAGAGTCAGCCACCCGTTGCCATTCTGAGGAGTCCTTGTAGGATGGGACAAACAGAGCAGGGGGAATAAGGACAATTTGCAGCCGTGTCTGGGGTCGATCAAGCAGAATGGCCCAGGCACTGTGAGGAGAAAAACCATTAACAGATGCCATAGAGGAAAATATCATTGTATTGCACATCATTTTGCCAGTAAAAATTTTATTACATAGATAATAACACAGCATTCCAAAAAGATACTAACTATTTCCCATCAGGTGTCCATCCAGCCCTCGCAATGTACTCCGTACCTCCAAAAAGTACCTCAAAGGGTTGTCTAAGTTCCTTGTCTACCACATGTAGCACCTAGAAAGATAGACGGACTGGTCTCAGGCAAAGGTTAAATGAACACTAAAGTTAAAAAGAAATTTTCATGATTCAGATAGAGCACACAATGTTAAACAACTTTCCAATTTACTTCCACTATATAAATGTACAGTCTTCTATATGCA
This sequence comes from Bombina bombina, assembly GCF_027579735.1. Classification (NCBI taxonomy): domain Eukaryota; kingdom Metazoa; phylum Chordata; class Amphibia; order Anura; family Bombinatoridae; genus Bombina; species Bombina bombina. Next base: position 906,639,777 of record NC_069504.1, on the reverse strand, counting down.
CCAGTTCCTACTAAGCACGTGCAAGCATTCACAGAATATATGTATGTGCCTTTTGTGACTGGCTGATGGCTGTCACATGATGCAGTCGGCGAGAAAAACATTTTATGTAAGAACTTACCTGATAAATTAATTTTGTTTATAGTGGCAAGAGTCCATGAGCTAGTGACGTATGGGATATAATACCCAAGATGTGGAAGTTCACGACTCACTAGAGGGAGGAATGAAATAAAAACAGCTATATCCACTGAGAAATTAAATCCAAAAAAATAATTAAGTTTACTTAAAAATTTCAAAAAACTCAAATCAATGGCACTAGAATCAAACTGAGACAGCTGCCTGAAGAACCTTTCTACCAAAGGCTGCTTCCGAAGAAGCAAACGCATAAAAAATGTTAATGTTAGTAAATGAATGCAAAGAAGACCAAGTTACTGCTTTGCAAATTTAATCAACTGAAGCTTTATTCTTGAAAACCCAAGATATGGCGACTGATCTAGTAGAATGAGCTGAAATACGCTGAAGCGGAGACTGCCACGCCTTCAAATAAGCCTTGTGAATCTAAATATTCAACCAAGATGCCAAAGAAATGGCAAAGGCTTTCTGACCTTTTCTGGAACCAGAAAAAATAACAAATAGACTAGAAGGCTTTCTGAAATCTTAAGTAGACTCAACATAATATTTAAAAGCTCTTACCACATCTAAAGAATGTAAAGACCTTTCAAGAGAAATCTTAGGATTAGGACACAAGGAATAATAATTTCCCTATTAATGTTGTTAGAATTCACAACTTTAGGCAAAAATTTAAACGAAGTCTGCTAAACAGCTTATCTTGATGGAAAATCAGATAAGGAGACTCACAATAGAGAGCAGACAATTCAGAAAACTCTTCTAGCAGAAGAGATAGCCAAAAGAAATATCACTTTCTAAGTGTCATGCCATGCCGCACCGCTCTAGCCGTTGCTAGGAGCGCAGCGTCTCCTTCCCTGCTCGTTGCCAGGGGTTGTGTTGGATCCGGATGCGTGCAGCGCTGACGTCATTGCTGCACGCTCCCCTCTTCCTGATGCCGTTCCAGATGCCTGTCGTGAATCCTGCGCCTAAGTAAGTGTCTGCACAACGGATCTATCACTGCCCAAGTATAGGTGTTACCTTGTGTGCTGCTGGGTGTGATAGATCGCTGTTTTAATTTAAAAACTACTCGTGTTTGATCCCTGCCTGACTTTACTGTTGCCAAATCCTGCCTGGCTGACCATTCTAGTGGTGTGCCCTTGGACTGCTTTTCTGTTGCCAAACCCTAACTGACCATTCTAGTGGTTTGTACTTGGACTGCTCTGCCATTGCCGCTGGGGACTGTCCAGTCTGTGGTGAGTGCCGCCTTCCTCTGGCCGAGTTTGGTCTGATAGAGGAATATCCCACGAGCATTACACTAAGTAGATAAAAATCCAAAGAATGCATAGGCTCAAAAGAAAGCACCAGCAAAATCTTTAAAACCAAATTTAAACTCCAAGGAGGAGAAATTGATTAAGTAACAGGCTAGATATGAATCAAAGCCTAAACAAAACAGTGAATATCAGGAAGCTTAGCAATCTTTCTATGAAATAAGACAGAAAGAGCAGAGATTTGTCCTTTCAAAGAATTTGCAGACAAACCTTTTTCCAAACCATCCTGAAGAAACTTTAAAATCCTAGCAATTCTAAATGAATGCCAAGAAAATTAATTTGTGGAACACCAAGAAATATAGGTTTTCCAAACCCTATGATAAATCATACTTGAAACAGACTTACGTGCCTGTATCGTAGTGTTAATTACTGAGTCAAAGAAACGTCTATGACAAAGAACTAAGTGTTCAATTTCTATGCCTTCAAAATTAGAGATTTAAGATCCTAATGGAAAACTGTGCCTTAAGACAGAAGGTCTGGCTTTAAAGGAAGTGGCCAAGGCTGGCAACTGGACATACGGACAAGGTCCGCATACCAAAACCTGTGAGGTCATGCAGGTGCTATCAGAAACACATAAGATTGTTCCATTATGATCTTGGAGATCATCTTTGGAAGGACCAGAGGTGGAAAAACGTAAGCAGGTTGGTAAAACTAAGGAACTGCTAAAGCATCCACTCTCTCCGTCTGAGGATCATTGGACCTGGAAAGCTTCTCGTTTAGACGAGAGGCCATCAGATCTATTTCTGGAAGACCCCACATCTGTAAAAAATGAAAAAACACATCTGGATGGAGAGACCACTCCCCCGGATGTAAAGTCTGACGGCTGAGATAATCCGTTTCCCAATTGTCTACACCTGGGATAAAAAAACGCATAAATTTGACAAGAGTTGGATTCCGCCCAAGAAAGTATCCGAGATACTTCTTTCATTACTGAAGGACTGCGAGTCCCTCCTTGATTATTGACATATGCCACTGTTGTGATATTGTCTACCTGAAAACGAATGTAAAGTTCTCTCTTCAATAAAGACCAAGCCTGAAGAGCTCTGAAAATAGCACAGTGTTGTAAAATATTGATTGGTAACCCCGCCTCTTGAGGATACCAAACCCCTTGTGCTATCAGAGTCCCCCAGAAAGCTCTCCAACCTGTAAGACTTGCATCTGTTGAGATCACAGTCCAGGAAGAACAAACAAAGGAGGCCTCTTGAACAAATAAGGTGATGGTTTAAACACCAAAACAGAGAGAGTTAAGTGTTTGAATTTATGTATATCAACTGTGATATCTGAGTATAATCCCTGCACCACAGGTGCAACATGCAAAGCTGTAGAGGTCTCTTATGAAAATGAGCAAAGGAGATTGCGTCAGAAGCTGCAACCATGAGACCTAAAACTTCTATGCACATAGCTACTGAAGAGAATGATAGAGACTGAAGGTTTAGACAAGCTGAGACCAACTTCATTCATCTCTTGTCTGTAAGAGAAAAAAAACATGGACACTAAATCTATCTGGAAACCTAAAAAGGTAACCACCTATGTCTAAAGAATAAAGAAACTCTTTGGTAAATTGATTGTCCAACCATGTCTAGAAGAAACAACATTTAGTTGTTTCGTGTGAGATTCTGCTAAATGAAAAACATTGAGCTAGTACCAAGATATCGTCCAATATACCACAATACCCTCTTAAAAGCTGGAGACTCTTACAAAGCGATTAAAGTTTCCAGATCCAGGATTGGTCTGAAAAAACATCCTTCTCTGGGACAATGAATAGATTTGAATAGAAACCCAATCCCTGTTCCTGCTGAGGAACTGGTACAAACACCCCTGAAAATTGAAGATCTGAAACACACTTCAGAAAAGCCTAAGTCTTCACAGGTTTTGTTGAAACATGAGTAAAAAAGAATCTTCCCAAGGAAGGCCATATTCTAAAAAAACCTTCTCAATACCCGTGAAAAACAATAATTCTATGGATTTTGGACTGAATCTGTCCAAATGTCTTGAAATAACTTAATCAGCCCCTCACCAGAAGATCTGGATTGAGGGCCACACCTTCATGCAGACTTAGGAGCCGGATTTGGTTCCTTATAAGGCTTTGATTTATTCCAATTCGGAAAGCCAGAGGCCTAAGGGAAATGAGAGAGGTTTTCAGTTCTCTATACAGACAAAAGGAACAAAAAACAACTGAGAGCTTTAAATTTACCCTTAAATTTCTTGTCTAGGGCCAAAAAATCTCCATTACCCCCCAGTAATAGAGGAACCAAACACTATGTCATTATTTCAAGATTTAAGCCATAAAGCTATTCAAGTAGGAATAGCTAAAAATAAAGATTTGACATTAAACTTAAATTACATCAAATATAGCAACATAAATAAAAAGATTGTATGTTGAAATAAAAGAACAATGTTTTATAATTCTGTCAGGGTATCTGTGAAGTAACCTTAAATAAAGTACAGATGTATCATAGAATATAATATTTCATTTAGCTAATATCTACTATGAATTGATTTAGCTGCATTGCGAACAAACACTGGAATGGGTGAAGTCAACCCCTCCCTGTTGCTCTCAACTACAGACTTGTAGAACAAAAGAAAAAGACAGGACTTCTAAAAAAAACAAAAAAACATTGGTCCCAAATTATAAGAGATAATGTCACATCTAAAGAGCCTTTGATCACGGTCTCAGAGAGATAACTTCTAATGAATTATTTTTGGATAGCCTTCCCAGAAATCTCTAAATTAATTTAGCTAAAGAAATTAATTACTTAGATCACAGGAACCCCTGTAAGGAACAGGCGGTCCGTCTGAAAAAATAGTGGAATGTACAAACATACTCAGAGGAAATAGTCCTTAGCATATAGGTGATAAATTGTCCCATTCTAAGCCCCCAATATACATCTCCCAGACGAGCTGGCATTTCAAGTCTCTGTATGACATGGGAAACTAGATCTCATTTAAAGAAACTGTGCCTAATTTCCATGTAGTTTAAGATACTCAAATGAATATATATATATATATATATATATATATATATATATATATATATATATATATATATATATATATATATATATATATATATATATATATATTCAGACAACATATTAAATATGAACACATGAATCTGGGAGATTGTCTATGCCTAAGAAGGGTAATATGGGAAGTTGAAAACCTAAGAATCAAGATTTCAACATGTCTTAACCTATATATTTTTGAAAACATAGAAGTCTTAAGGATTCAAAGTTTGGACAAATCATATATATAGTTTTCAAACATTAAATATGTGCCTCAGACTATTAAATAATAGGTAAATAAATAAATGAATGAATAAATGGATATGAAATTGTCTGTTTGTATAATATTAAATGTGAATATCTGCTAAATGAAAAATATAAATAACATCATATGTTTTTATACACTCAGCAAGAGATATACAGATATGCAATATTTATATTGATATGGGAAAGTAGCCCAATATAAATATAATTATGTGAAATAACACCCGATTGCTGATCTCAAGGTATGTATGTGATATTAAGATGATAACTGAGATATTAATTAGATCCATGCTAAAAGTATTAAAACCCTTTTAAATACCCATATATTTTAAATGTATAAGAATTACTTTGTATTGTGGGAAGTGTATCATGTTTAATATTTATGAAATGCCCAGATTAAATAATATTAAGTGATCCTATACAAATTGGACATAATTGTTTGCTGAGGCAAGGAATAGTGAATACACTAAATATATATTGTAAAAATATATATGAATCTATATTAAACTGTATAGCAGTGTTGAAAATGAAACTGTCTTATCTGATGCCCCCTCGTGGATTAAAACTGGTATTACAGCCAAACGAGTTGACTGTTTAAAACATATGCAAATCCAAATAAGCCAATCAGGGAGGCGTCTCCCAAATAACCAGAGAAAAGCATCGGAAGGACCTATCAGACAAGTTTCAGTAAGCGCGCATCCCAATTTCACAAATGATTAGAATAAAAAGGAGTGGGGTATATTACATGAGATATAGCCTCATGCAAGAGAATAGAATAGGGCTTGGCTGCTGAATTTTGACTGACAAACTGTTGCCTTGGAATCCAGTCTCTATACAGCAAATCTGGGCCTAACTTTCAGCCATTTTGCAAAAATACCTGTTTCTTCATATGAGGTGAAATTGGACTTATCAGAGAAAGCTGAGGTAATGATTTGGTTATATTGTAACGTATGGCAGTGACTATAATTTAATATTTTAAAGCAAATACATTCATTATTGCTACAGTAATTAAAGTTAGTAATTTAAAAAGAGCACAATTTGAATTTTAAGATCATGTTCATAGTCATGTGTAGTTTAACTAGTCATATTTTAGTGCTAAGTAATTTATATTTGCAACTATATATTTTAGAATTTGCCTTAATTATAGTTAAATAAGAGGTTCAGATAAATTGGCATATCAGCTGGATGTTAAAGTATTTTGTTATATTGTCTAACTAAGCATTGTTAAGTTAACGGTCCATACTCTGGTATTTTATTGGGGTATTTTAATGCGATTCATTGTGAATAAGGTAAATTGTAAAGGTATATTTTATGATCTTTGTAAAGAATATTATAACAGCATAAGTGTGCATCATTTGATTCAGAATCTGGTTTCTATAAATATAATTCAATGTGTTTATAAATTTTAACTATTCTACAGAATTTAGGAATAAATATTGATTTTAATTGTTTTGTATATGCATTTTAATTTGAGGTTATTTTAAAGAATAATTATTAAATAAATTGTATTGTAACCCTGCTATATACTGACACTTCAGTATCTGATAACTGCTGCGCTAAACTGTCCAACTAGAAAGTTGAAGCAGCAGCAACCTCAGTTATAGAAATAGCCGGTCTAAGTATATAACCAGTATTAAAATATGCTCTTTTAAGGAAAGATACAGGCTTCCTTAAAGGATCCTGAAAATAAGTAATATCTTCCATTGAAATAATAGTACATCCTCTAAACTAGCCAAAAGTAAAAACCCAAAATAAGGAAAAAAAGGTACCAGGTTAAGACCATTCTGTAGCAATCATATTACCGATAGCATATGGAATAGGAAAAAAACTTCAGGAGCAAACTCAGAAGTCTTAAACACAGAATATAAACGACAATTAGCTTAGCTATTAGGAGGACTAGACTCCTTAATACCTAAAGTAAACAATACTTCCTTAATAGAGAACAAATATGTTAAATTGTAAAATAAAAAAGAAGAATTGTCAATTTCTGTCTCTGATGCAAGATCCTCTGAGTTAGAGGAACCCTCATCAGTAGAGAATACTTTAGTATACTTTCGGTCAGTACAATATGTTTTAAGTTTGGAAAGACCTTTTACGTTTATTTGAAGAAAAAATAGCAGTCATAGTCTTCTTATGGCTGCAGCAATAACATTGTTCATATCAGCAGGAATATCAGGTACATTAAACTGAGAAAGAATAACAGTATATGTATTTGTACTCATAGAAACATTATCAACATGTAATAAACAAATGCCACACAATTGAGCTGAAGAAATAAAATCAGCTTATATACAATAACACACTTAGCTTTGGTAGAATTGTGTTCAGGCAGATTAGTTCCTATAGTAACATCAGAGGCAGGATCTGTTTGAGACATCTTGCAAAATGTAACAACAAAAAATAACATTAAAACAAACTATCCAATTTCCTCAAAATAACAGTTTCAGGAATGGGAAAAAAATTCTATACAAAAGGAAAAATCAAAAGCAAACATCACCCGCTAACAAATGAGAGCAGTGAGCAAAAGAGGGAGAGACTTAGTATAACACATTTTGGCGCAAATGCAGAGGAAAAAACTTTTGGTGTCAAAGCTATCAAATGAAATAACGCAACTCGCGTCATAAAAGGTGCGACTTTGCACCAAAAATAAATAGACGCCAGAAATGATGCGACTCGTGTCACGACAGGCGCGATTTTGCAGCAAAAATTTTCGTGGCAAAAATGACGCAATAAAGAGTAATATTTTGCACCATCACGAGCCTATCAGCCCACAAAAATTTAGAAAAAAACAGACTCCAAGTTACAACTAACTGGAACCCCAGGTAAGAAAAAAATACCTAAAATCTCCCATAAACATAATTTCCCTGCTGAAACTTTTAGACTGCAAAGGGAAATACACAGACCGGACTCATGGCAAATATATGCAGTATACATTACAAACATTAAAATATAAAGTGCCAAACATAGCCGAGAGTGTTTTAAAAAATTATATATACTTACCAGAAGACACCCATCCACATATAGCAGACAGCCAAACTAGTACTGAAAAATATCAGCAGAGGTAATGGTAGAGTATAATGTTGATCTGTAAAGGGAGGCAGCAGATGAATCCCAGAGACCGATTTACAGAGAGTCTTAGAATAGATTTCTCATAGGCGAAAACATGGTGTCATCAGGCAATACTCCCTTCACATCCCTCAGACAAACACTGTACTTAGAGAGGAATTGGGCTTCAAAATGCTTAGAAGCGCCTTTCAGAGAAGAAAATCAAGCACATCTTGCTTCACCCTCTCCACAAGGAGGCAAAGTTTGTAAAACTGAGGTGTGAGTGAGGTGGCATTTGAGGTTTGGGAAACTTTGCCCCCTCCTGGTAGGAATGTATAGCCCATACGTCACAAGCTCATGGACTCTTGCCACTTACATGAAAGAAATGGAACTTTGTAGTTCGTAAGAAAAACAATCTACTATCCATTTAAAATTCACAATAAGTGCTTTTGTATTGTCTTATTATGCATTTACTGATTATGCTATTCTATTGTGTTTAATGCTCCTTTAACTAACCTAACATTAATGGCACACAAATCAAGAACAAAACCAGCCTTCTAAATAGCCATACAGCCCGCTACTCACTACAGTTAACTTGTTTCAATGAGATCATAATTAAAACTATACATTTTCTTTAGTACAAGCAAATACACATGCAAGCTAGCAGGGATCAAAAGAAAAGATAAGTGCTGCAAGCCAAAGAAACCTGGAATTCAGAGAGAGCATGCGATTTTAAACAACTTCCCAAAATGACTTCCATTAACAAAATGTGCACATTCTTTTAATATTTACACTTTTTGAGTCACCAGCTTCTAATGAGCATGTGCAAGAATTCATAGACTATATGTATATGCATTTGCGATTAGCTGATGGTTGTCACATGATACAGGAGGAGTGGAAATAGATAACTTTGAAACTTGTCAGAAAAAAAATAATCTATTACTCATTTGAAGTTTAGACTAAGCACTATTGCATTGTCTTTTTACCAGTATGCAAATCTACAGCATTCAAACAGACACGGTTATAGAATAAAATAAATTAATTTTAAAACTTCACTACTTGAATTTTTTTAGCTTGATCAACTTTGTGCATTTGCATTATCCAGCATAATTTTAGTGCAGTCTTTCATAGAAAACTATTACCTGAGGGAAATTACGCATCCTGATATCCGATATGAGCACATCATAATATCTAATATTAACCAACCACTTATAATAGCAGAGCAAAAATACAAGCAGCATTAAAGCGTAATATATAGCACACAATTTTTCCACTCCACTTGTAATCTAAGCATTAGACTTTTACAATACATTATATTATATTAATGGAAAATTGGATACAGTAGAACTGCATAATCAACAACTGAACGATAAAAAAGACAATGCAATAGATTTTTTTTCTGACAAATTTCAGTTAGCTCATTATCCTTCCCCTTGCATCATGTGACAGCCATCATCCAATCACAAATGTATATACGTATATACTGTGAATTCTTGCACATGACCGGGAGGAGCTAGTGAATTGGAAAATTGCACTCTCTATCTGAATCATGAAAGTTTAATATTGACTTTAGTGTTCCCTTAAAGGGACACTGAACCCAAATGTTTTTCTTTCATGATTCAGATAGAGTATGCATTTTTAAGCAACCTTCTAATTTACTCCTATAATCAACTTTTCTTCATTTTATTGTTATCTTTATTTGAAAAGCAACAACGTAAGTTTAGAAGCCGGCCTATTTTTGGTTCACAACCTGGGTTGTTCTTGCCGATTGGTGGCTATACGCCAGCCACCATTAAACAAGTGCTGTCCGGGGTACTAAACCAAAAATTGTCTGTCTCCTTAGCTTAGATGCCTCCTTTTTAAATAAAGATAGCAAGAGAATGAAGAAAAATTCATAATAGGCGTAAATTAGAAAGTTGCTTAAAATTTTATGCTCTATCTGAATCATGAAAGAAAAAATTTGTGTTTAGTATCCCTTTAAGATTACATCAGATTCTAAAAAATAAAATTTATTCTTACCTGATAAATGTATTTATTTCTTGACACGGTGAGTCCACGGATCATCATTAATTACTGTTGGGAATATCACTCCTGGCCAGCAGGAGGAGGCAAAGAGCACCACAGCAGAGCTGTTAAGTATCACTTCCCTTCCCACAACCCCCAGTCATTCGACCGAAGGAAAAGGAGAGAAAGGAAATAACAAAAGGTGCAGAGGTGCATGAGGTTTATATAACAAAACCTATCTAAAAAATAGGGAGGGCCGTGGACTCACCGTGTCAAGAAAGAAAGAAATTTATCAGGTAAGCATAAGTTTTGTTTTCTTTCTAATGACACGGTGAGTCCACGGATCATTATTAATTACTGTTGGGAATCAATACCCAAGCTAGAGGACACAGATGATACGGGAGGGATAAGACAGGTAACCTAAACAGAAGGTACCACTGCTGGAAGACCTTTTTACTCAAAAAAACCTTGGCCGAGGCAAAAAAACATCCAATTTATAGATTTTAGAAAAGTAAGCAAAGAAAGGCCAAGTCGCCGCTTACAGATCCACGTCACAGAGGCCTCATTCTAGAAGGCCTAAGACGAAAATACCGCCCTAGTAGAGGGAGCTGTAATTCTCTCAGGAGGCTGCTGTCTAGCAGGCTCATAGGCCTTACAATAACACTTCTCAACCAGATAAAAGGAGATCTGACAGAAGCTTTCTGGCCTTTATGTCTATCCAGAAAAACAACAACGATACAGAAAACTGACAAAAGTCCGTCGTATCCTGTAGATAAAATCTAAGAGCCCGCCCAACATCAAAGTTGGGCAACAGACGTTCTTTATGAGAAGGATTAGGACAGAGAGCAGGAACCACAATTTCCTGATGAAAAACTCTGTCCGAAACAACCCTAGGAAGAAAACCAAACTTGGTACGGAGAACTGCCTTTGCTGCCTGAAATACTAGATAAGTAAAAGCAAAGCTGAGAGTTGGGAAACCCTCTAAGCAAAAGAAACAAAATATTCCAAGATACCGACTAAATATCTATGGAATGTTTAGGCTCAAAAGGAGCCTGGATAAAACCTTCAAGAATAAGGCTAAGACTCAAAGGGAGCAAATGACTTAAACACAGACCTGACTCGGACCAGGACCTGATAAAAGAATTGAACATCCGGCACAACCGCCAGACGCTTGAGCATTATAAGGAAAGAGCCAAAAACTGACCCTTGCGTATACTAACAAAAATCCCTTTTTAAGGTCTACCTGGAGAAAAGGTAAGATCCTTGGGATCCTGCCATAACTATTGTGAATACAATAGTTATTGTGAATACAAAGCCCTCAACTGCACTGCTCCCCCCTACATCTCAGACCTTGTCTCCAGATACTCTCCCTCCCGTCCCCTTCGCTCTGCTCATGACCTCCTACTCTCCTCCTCTCTTGTCACCTCATCACACTCCCGTTTACAGGACTTCTCCAGACTGGCTCCCATCTTGTGGAACTCTCTGCCTCGCTCCACAAGACTCTCTTCTAGTTTTAAAAGCTTCAAGTGTTCCCTAAAGACTCTACTGTTCAGGGACGCATACAACCTACGCTGACCTTTCCTATTACCAGTTCCTCTCCTCCACTGCAATCCCCTGAACCCTCTTAGCATGTAAGCCTAAGAGTCCAGCTGTTTGCAGATCACCTTCTTAAGAGCTGAGTACAACAGTGCAACTCTTGGCAGGGCCCTCTACCCTATAATTGTTTTGTTGTACTCCCCCTTTGTTTATAGCACTGCGGAATCTGTTGGCACTCTACAAATAACCGATAATAATAATAATAAATTGTGAATCCTTCTAGGGATAAACTTACCAGCCTGAATCATGGACTTTAATTACTGATTCAAAAAAATCCACGTCTAGCTAAAAAACAAGCGTACAGACTCCAAGCAGTCAGCTTCAGAGAAACGATATTTGGATGAAGGATGGATGGTAAGTTATCCACCTGACCACTAGAGCTTATCGTACCAGATCCTGCGAGGCCACGCAGGAACTAGAAGAAAATCAATGTTCTCTCCTACTCTATCCGAACGACTCGCGGAGGGAGAACAAACAGAGAGGAAGATATGCCAACCTGAAGTTCCAAAGAACTGCCAGAACATCTAGAGAAAGGATTGATGATCTCTTGACCTCGAACCAAACTTGGGAACTAGGTGTTCTGACGTCAGAATCGATCTAGGTAACTCCCAATTGGTAGATAACCAGGAGAACACTTCTGGATGGAGTTCCCACTCCCCGGACTGGGAGGTCTTCTGCCTAGAGATTCGCTACCCAGATGTCCACTCCAGAAATATGGATGGCAGATAGACAGAAATTGAGAACACTGCCCACGTAAAAAATCTGAAACTCAGAGATCCTTCCTGGAGGTTAATGTAAGCCACAGAGGCTATGTTGTCTGACTGGAACCCGAGAACCTGGGTTTAAGACAACCGAGAACAAAACATAAAAGCAGAGAAGTCTCGCTCTCAACACTAAAAAATGAAGGGGAGAGCAGACATCTCCTCAACGAGTCCAAGACTCCTCCCCAGCCCAGCCGACTGGTGCCCGTTCCACTATCTGAGCATGCACAACTGCAGAGCTCTAATACGGTATCGAACAAGGGAATGATGTCCATGGAAACCACCATCAGACCAATCCCTCAATACACTGAGCCACTGATTGTCGAACAGTAGACTGAATAGAGAGGCCAGAGGAAGGATTTTAGCTTTCCTGATCTCGATCAAACAAATCTTCATTGATAGGGAATCAATTATAATCCCTAAGAAAACTACCCTTGTAGCTGGAACAAGCGAACTCCTTTCCAGCTCCACTTCCATTTGTGGAACTAGGAAGACAACAAAAAAATCCCTGAATGAGATCTTGCTTACAATCCCGAACCGATTGCAACCCAGAAAAATAAAACACTGGGAACTGTGGCAATCAAAAACTGAAACCACAAACTGTTGAACCACAATCTGTTGAACCACAAACTGAAAAAGTATGGCCAGAAAAGCAAAAACTCAGAATTCTGAGATAATAGAATGGGGACCTGAAGGTACACTTCCTTAAGGACTAAGGTCTTATAAGGTGACCTTCTAGCACCAAGGACGAAAGGAGCAAATAGTCTCCCTCTTGAAGGACGGTCAGACTTTTACGGTCTAAAGGAGGACGAAAAGAACCCTCCTTTTTACACGAACAGCATGGAAAAGAAACTAAACCCTGTTACTAAACTGGTACTAGAGCAAACACTCCCAGGGCAAAAGATCCTGACCACATTTCAAAATCTGGTCTACAGATATACTTGAGAGGTGAAACCTGCTCCTGGAATGAAGGAGTTGAGTTCCAAATTGTAACCCTGGAATACTTTATCTACAACTCTTTTTTAGGAAAGAATTGACAACGACAGGGTAGCCAAGGTCTATCCAGAAGCCAACCCCTCTTAAATAATACACAAAGGAGTTCAGGCTTGAATCTGAATAAAACTACTTCAGCACCAGATGAAGGAATTATACTGTCCGAATCGGAGCTTTACCTCTCAGATGCTACCGACTATTCTCATCGGACTATATAGAAGGAATATGTGTAGCAGCAAGCAGAGCAGAAACCTTACTATCTGATTCGATAAACTTCCTCTTGCGATTTCCCTTTAAGATAGGAAAACAGATAATGCTGCAGATATCTGAAAATACCTGGACAGACAACTCTGCAAGCAATTAACTCCCAGAAAAAAAATAATTTAAACAGCCTCTTCCTCAAAAGAGAGAAAAAAAGACTTTTAAATACCTTGGCGCTGCAGATTGCGGCTAAAACTAATATTGAGGAATTAAACTCTGTTAACCTCAATATTAGTTTTAGCCGCAATCTGCAGCGCCAAGGTATTTAAAAGTCTTTTTTTCTCTCTTTTGAGGAAGAGGCTGTTTAAATTATTTTTTTTCTGGTAGTTATCTGGAGATAAGGGTTTCTCCTGTTTTCCTTGGTTTACTAATTACCTTTCCCAGCGCAGGGTTACACTACTTACCTGTTCCTTCAAGCAATTAACTCCTCCTGGAGATTGAGAGGAACCGCAGGGCACTGCATGTGACGCAATACAAAGGCTTGGGACGTCAGGGGAGAAAGCTGTGACATAGTCTAAACAGCATCATCCAGGGAGAATATTTAAAAAATATTTAAAATTGATTTAAAATGACACTGTCACTTTAAGGATATAGTGAATACCTAAAAATCTAAATGTATATAAGAACAGACCTCTAGCCAAATAAAATTATTGATTGGATATATAGATCTTAGTACAAGTATGTGGGACCTCTGTATGTTACACAGTCAAGAGTAAACGGGACCACATTTCTTTACACAAAATTGTTGCCAAGGTAGTGGGAAGAAAAATTCCTTATTTGCGTCAAACGTTTGCTTATAGGAAAAAACAGATCATAAAACGATGCAAACATTATCTTGCAGAGACCGTTTCAAATTGGGATGATCTGCAGGACTATTCACACACACACACACTGAATTATCTCAGAGCTAGATTACTTCCCCCTGCATAGACAAACATCGAGGTAGGCAGACATCAGCTTTGTTTCGTTCTCAAGCCGGAGAACAGAACGAGAGAATACAGCATTCTAACACCTCTAAAATGGCACCGCTCCGAAATGGAGGAAAGAGGCGTGGCCAAAAGTCGGCACAGACAAAAACTAAAATCCGTCGACTAAATACCTCTATAAGAGGTATACCCAGGCAGTCGGTACTAATCACGGAGCCCCCAGGAAAAAGCACTGCATATACAGCAGAATATAAGACACTATGTATACCCATAGAAATGGTGCCAATTACGCTAAAAAAGGGAAGCAGGAGCCTTGATTCTTAACAGTCCCTCACAATGAGTAAGGAACCTTATAATATATAGAAATATATACAGCAATAAAAATAAATAGCCCAACTGGTAGTTAACTCCTAGTTGTGAAGAGAGTTAACCTTCTCCATCACATGCATAATGTGCCTGCCACTGCAAAAATTATCCAAAAGGATATGTCCCATATAAAAGCAGAGGGTCTTAACCCTTTCAGTGCCAGCCTTCTAGCCCCAAGAAGAACAAAATGGCACTTACCTGCATTCTAGCTGTCCGGCAGTCAGACGACTCACAAAGTTTGAGAGCATGCCGCTCCTCACAGAGACCTGTGTAAAAAGAAAGACAGAGTAAGCTTACTCAGGCTTTCTATACCAGGGCAGCAACATGTTAGGAAAACGCAGCAAAGCCCACTTTACAAGTTCCTAACTGCATTAAAGCCACCACAGCCCTGCTGAAGAGACTAACGTGGAGTTCAGCTAGACCCAAACTGTGATGGAAGGCCAGAGCAATCTTGCCCAGACTTAAAAAAAAAAAAAATCTTGATAGAAGAATCTTAATAAGGACACCTCATTACTTCACCTCTTTAGAGGAAAAGAGAATGACTAGGGGTTGTGGGAAGGGAATTGATGCTGTGGTGCTCTTTGCCTCCTCCTGCTGGCCAGGAGTGATATTCCCAACAGTAATTAATGATGATCCGTGGACTCAGTGTCATAAGAAAGAAGTAAGAATAATTAAATATATTTGTAATAATGAGATGTCAGCTTCTAATATCACTATTGTATTTCATTTAAATCATTCCATGCCTCTCATTGATCTAATTTTAGACATTGGGAAAGTGGTTATACAGCCTACAGGTGAAAACTGTTTACTGTTCTAAGCCATACAAGTAGTTTAGATGATTATTAAATTACATACTATACAGCAATTTCATGTTTAATAAACAATGGAAGATACATTTTTGGGTATAACAAGTAACATGCTAATTTACTGGTGTGTGTATTCGCAAAATTATTATTTAGCATTTACATATGTTTTCATTATTTCCACTGTTTCTTCAGTGCTTCCAAGTCTCGCCAAAAAACACACACATGAACAAGCAGCAGAAACCTAGATGGTCTATGACTAAGTTCACAGGAGGATGAAATTTGCTTGACTGATGTACAGTACAAATAAAAGGGACAATAATACAGATTGTAATTACTTTTTTCATATTTTTCTACTGTCTTGCAATAAAGCAACATACTAAGAGAGTGTGAAAGAAAATTGAACCATTAAGAACTTGTTTGCTGCAAATGTTTTCCAACCCACCAATTGGCTCACTTAGAAGAGTCAATCAGGACATGTTGGTGAAGTAGACAAAGCTAGCAATGATCATTTTGTTAGCAAAAGTTCCATTGTCTTGCAGTTTATCCGATAATCTCTGGTGACACC